>NC_046657.1:17678024-17695266 GCF_010883055.1 Belonocnema kinseyi | reverse complement strand
ACCACCAAGTAAGTGTGTGGAGGGTGTGTAAAGGAATAGAGAAGGTGTAAGAAAAATGTAAACCCTTAGGGGACACATTAGAAGCTTCCACTCAACTCAACTGAAATAGGCAGAAAAGGCGTACCTTATCTGAAAAGTAAAAGAAAAGAGTGCGAAGATTTCATTGTAAAACTACGTTACAATATAAATCAGATTTTGGACTTGTAACGTCACCCCACACGCAAGCGTACAATTAAGCGCCGCATTTTAAAAGAGAGCTTTTATTTTGCCAATTTCAGATCAAGTATTGTATGCACCACGGCAGTAAAGTTGTTTTATACTCGGATGCCGTTTTACCCTCCTCGCTTTTGGCTAAGACTTTAAATTCTGCATCCTCGTATAAAATTCAACTTTACTGACTACTATCGGCGAGAAAACTATAGGCATCTGCCTTTGAAGCTTAACAACTCAGTCAAAAAAAATTCTAGCGCAACAAAAATACAGTCATTTAAAATATGAAAGTGTTCTATGTTAATGAGCTTGAAGATGTTTATGTAACAAAATTTTTGTGCTTAGCTGACTGAAAAATGTAAAAAAAAGTAAGGATTTTTGGATACATTGAAGAACAGTCAAGTTTAGAGCATTATTTCTTATACAAGGAGCGATGGAAAAAATTTGAAAAATTCATGAGTATCAGGAAAACTGTTGTAAACCAGCTGCAGTTGATAAATTTAAAAAATAATAAAAATTGTTACTTAAAAGTACAAAAATGTGCAACTATATTATCTTCAGTTCTAATACAGATATTAAAGCGATTCAAACTGCAAACTGTAAGGAATAGGCTCCGTATTTATTTTCAATCACCCGGAAGGACGTGTTAGTCTTCTTTTCTGTAAAAATCGCGATATTTTTAGACTACCACATCCTTACGGGCGATTGAAAATAAATACAGAACCTATTCCTTACAGTTTGCAGTTTGAATCGCTTTAATATCTGTGTTAGAACTGAAAATAATGTAGATGCACATTGTTGTACTTTTAAGTAACAATTTTTATTAGCTAGCATTTTTTTGTCGAGTTGTTAAGCTTCAAAGGCAGATGCCTATAGTTTTCTCGCCGATAATAGGTACATCATGCACTATTAGGCATTAAAATCAATAACTTCAATTTGCTTTTACAGATTTGAGTTTGCAGTTTGGCCAGCGCGGTGAATCAAGCTCACATAATCCTAGTAGACAGCATTCTTCTCCTGGCAGACCTATTCTTGCCAGATCTCAATCTCCTTTGACTGACAAAAGACGTTGCGTTTTTGCCAGAATAAATCCTTCTGGCGGTGCACCTATTTCGCACCAGCACCAGTCAGTGTATCTAATACCTGTAACTTATCCTGACACATATCAGTTTCTAACGAAAAAATATCCAAACGGAGGTTTGCGCTTAATAGAACTGAAAGAGCAACTTGAGTCAGTCATACTTGAGTCCAGTGATGAAATCATTGGTATTGTGGACCATCAGAGGATTTTTCATGGAGTATATGACATAGGTACAGAGCGGGTAAAATTATCAATGAGAACAAATGAAGACGACATTGTTTTTGATAAGATGATAGTTTCCACTGACGAACGCAGCGAATTTCCTGATGGTTATCTAAATCGTTTTCTTGTATTGGTAGGTTTTGTTGATTAATTGATGCGCGATGTAAAATTCGTGATGGCATATCTCTACATTGTATCAAATTTTATATTATGTCTCTGTGATACTTAAATACTTTCACTGATGTTTTAAGAAAATAAAAGTACTGTAGATATATCAGTGAAGTTATTGTTTCAGCCTTTCCTTTGAAAAACTATTTTCAGGAGACCATTTTATGTTATAAATCAGCAGTGACTCTACCAATATTATTCTAGCAATTTGATCGATTTTTTGAAATTGACTCCTACGAATTCCAGCTGCACCTTATCGGTACAAAAAATTTAAACTACGAGAAATAAATTCCAGTAATTAAATATCAATGTACGTGCCTCGAAAGTTCGACCCTGTATGCAGCTAAATCTAATTCCAACAACAGTTTTTTAGAATGTAATATTCTTATCAATCCCAATAGCAAGAAAAATAAGTAGTTACGTGAAATAAGTAAATTAAAATGATCATCTTAATGAAAATGACTTCACAGTTTACAAAAATAATATAGTCCAATGCGCTCAGGAATCATCCTCGTGATGTGGGTTCAACCATTTCGATCTGTTGATCCTTAATTTCTAATTTGTTGAGCTTTTGATTTTGTATTCTTCAACAGATCTCTTGTGTCACTTAGGTAAGTAAAAGTTTGCAGTAAAAATAATAATAATTATAATAAAGTCAGGTCCTCTACTACATCAAAAAACATTTCACCCCTCGCGCTTTATCCTTACACACAGTGGTCGGAAAATCAAAAAAGCTGGCCAAAATATAAGTGTGTTATCAGAATTCTATAATCATTCTGGGTCGCTGATTACGATACGGGATTCAGATTTAAGAAATTCAAAATGGCGAATCCTAAATAACAGACAAATTTAAAAAAAGTAATTTACTATTTTTGAAACTCGGTATGCTTATGTTTTTGAGATCACTGATTACGGTGCTTAACTGAGATTTTTGAAATCTGAAATGGCGGATCCAATATGGCAGAAATTTTTTTGGGAAAATTCATTGAATCTTTTAAGAAATCGGTATACTTACGTTTTCGAGGTCGCTGATTACAATAATGTTTCTCTGACGATGGGTACGCGAAAAAATTTTTTTCATGAGTTTCGCAGATTGATGCACTGTCGGTTAGTTAACTTAAAAGTTACAGAGTCGAGCAATGCCTTATCTGATGACATTTATGTTGATCGTGGTATGCGCAGACACCCAGTTACTTTAAATAACGGGCTATACGCAGAAGCAGAAAAAATGACTCAGAATCCGCGTCTAGAGGAATCCGAAGGTTTTCTGTTTTTAAATCAAAACTTGACACAATTCTACGAATTTTACAACTTCAAACAGTTTACGATCACTTGGGATCACAACTATTGTGACATTGTACGAAAGATGTGATTATAAGTCGATAAGAATTGCAGGAATTTTTTGTTTCCACGTTAAGAGCATAGATAGATAAAAAATAAAGCAGCAGATAAGTAAATATATTCGACTTGCCTCCAGAAACAATTCAGGAACAATACATGGTCGTTCTATAATTTATTTTTGCAAAACAAACTTTTTCAAAATTTTTTTGGTTTCTATTAAGTATACTATTAAGTATATTAAGTATTCTATTAAGTTAAAAACTCAAAGCCAGCTTAAGAGGGGCGAAATAGTCCACTTTGATCAAGTACGCGCATTAGTTTTGCATTATTCTAAGCTCGTTACATGAAAATTAGGAAAAACAAAAATAGTGAGCGTTGTTCAGCTGCAACAGTGGCCGTTAAATGATTGAAGGTACCTCAAAATCTAAAAAACCAGAAGCTCAAAATCCATCAGCATTTTGACCAATAGCAGCCTATATTCCAACATTTTTACATGCCTCACAATTATCATTGCAGATGACTTACATTCTCACTTCGACGAGACATAAAAGATGTAGGATACTAATAGACTCGAGTGGGGAGTTTCATATGGAGACTTTATGAGGCTATTCACTTGGGGTAATCGCTCGAGAGCTGGATCAGCTGCCTGGTTTAAAGCAATATGCCGAAAAAAACAAATTATTTAAAGAAATGACAAGGACATTCTATACGAATCTAGGAATCTATATTCCATTCCTCACCGGGTGAGTCATACCAATTGTTATTTTATATAACTAACTTGCCAAATAATTTAATTATACCGTATCTACTAGAAGAGATAAATCATCTGTTCACTGAATTATTCTATAAAAATGTTCACGTAAAATAAGACCAAGATGATGGTGCCATTTCCAAAACTAAACATTTTTAATCTGATTGATTGGAAATTAAAAGATTCAAAACTAAAATATTGTTATTTAAAAAAGTACAAAGTTTTGAATTTGAATAAATTAAAGTCAAAAAAAATCGAAGTTCAAATACTGTAGGCTAAAACTCCTTCAAAAAGAAAATATTTAAAAGTTGTAGATTTAAAATTGGACAAAGCAGAGTTGAAAAAATTAAAATCGTTGACACGTACATTCTTAAACTTTGTACATTCACAAGCTTCTAAGTTAAACAATATCAACTTTTTTAATTAAGCTGGTTTCAAAATGTAATTTTTACGTTCTCATCTGAATCAGTAGGTATTGGTTTTATGTAAAAATTGTATTTCATTGTCGTCGTTGTCTGAATACGCGATGTAGAAAATTAATGATCCTAAGGTTTTCTGAAAATTCAAATCACAAAATTATTCAATTTTCTTTTAAAATTAATTAACTAAAATTAAATCAAAACACACATAAAAATATTCATTAGGCAAAATATCTTTTCTCGCTTCTTCTAATTGAATATAGTATGATAGAGCCACGGATAATGGTCAAATTTATCATTAATATAAATATTATCCATATAATGTGTTAAATTATTTTCTGGACCAGTTTAACCCAATTTTTTCTACTTTTCTTCGAATAGTGTATAGACCTGGATTAGCTAAGCAAAAATCCAGGAACATTTTATAAATCATGAGAATCATGGAAGAAATTTACAATTTGAAAGCCTTTAAACATATTCCAAGTTTTTCTTTCCTTGTGAAAACAAAATCAAATTTTTCATTCAGTTTTACTAAACAATGGAATTTTTTATTCCCTGATCAGTTATTTTCTATCTGCAAGTTTTTTGTGGAAATTTCCTTAATTTAGGAAGTTATGAAATTCTTCTTTAATATTTCTTTTGCAAATTAAAATTTAGCTTAATATAATTTAATTCGAGTTGATTTAAATTTAATCAACAATATCAAATAAAACATGAAGAATACATTGTTATGAATAAATTACAAAATAAAGTGATCTTCTGTCAATTAAAATTAAATAAAGCAAGGAAAAGTAGATTGGGTGTGTGAGTAATTCAATGTCATCATTTTTAAGAAAAAGAACTTAAAGAAAAATCTTTCTGGAGGTGAAGTAGTCTACGCTTATTGCAATCAACTTCAAATTGTTTGAATAAAGCTGAAAATCTTACGAAATCGCCTACTTTTATTAAACATATCTATTTATCACTAATAATATTTTTGTAACAAATTCAAAATTATATATATGTATATAAAGAAATTAATATATTTTTTCTAAGTATACAATTTTATTATTTTGTTTCAGAAATATGAGAGAGACCAAAAAAAAATTGAAAATTAAACTGTTTTTTGAATAATTAAACTCTTATCTTAAATTAGGGAAAATGAAAATTTGAAAAATTTGTGGGTGATTCTGAACAAACCTATTTAGATTATTACGTTTTCAAAAAAAAAAGAAAAGAAATAATCAGCAAATGTAATGCATTTCAAAAAATTTCCAATATTTGATACATTTGTTTAATAGAAATTGAAATAAATAGACTTCTTTCAAGAAATTAACGTAAAATTCTTCGGACTCAAGTAAAAGAACTCTTAAAATATTCATAAACAAACCCTGCATATTAGAAAGCATCATGAGTTTAGTGTCTCTATTTAAACATTTTTATTTAAGATTGAAAAGACATATATTTTATTCTGAATAGTTTTATGCAATATAAGAAGAAAAGGATTCACGATTAAAACAGATTTCTACACTACTTTACATTTCAGCTCATTAGCTACTAAAATAACCAATGAAAAAAGAGCGATAAAAAAGAAAGTCAACCCAAACAAATTAAGAAATAAATGAAAAATTTAGCTTTTTCCTAGAACATCAACCTTTTGTTTAAACTTTATATTTTGTTGCTAATACATAAGTCAATTGATATATTTTCGAACGAAAATTCAACTCTTTGTTTTGAAAATTTGTCTTTTTGATTTGAAAATTTCACCTATTTTAGTCGAATTTTTATTTTTCTTGGACAAAAATGCAACTGTTTAGTTGAAAATGTAACAAGCTTGTTAAAAAGTCATACTTTTTGGTTCAAAATTCGACTATTTAGCAGAAAATTAACTGAGTGGTTACAATTCTTATTTTGGGATTGGAAAGTGAACTGAAATCTTCTTTGCATGACAATTTAACTATTTCTTTAAATATTTTTTTAGATTTATCTGTTTTAGGAGAAATTCCATCTTTCTGGAATAAAATAGCAACTGTCCGATTGAAAATTCAACCCCCTTTTTTAAGTTTGTTTTTTTAATTTAAAAATTCACCTTCTTTAGAAGAAATCACATCTTTCTTAGATGAAAATGCAACCAGTTGCAACATTTTGCTGAAAAGTCATACTTTTTGGTTGAAATTTCTGCTGCTAAAAGAAAATTTTACTTAAAAATGTATTTACTCTTGAATAAAAATGCAAATTTTTGGTTGAAAATTAAACTATGTTGTTGAAAACTCGTACCTTTTGGTTGTAAATTCTACTAATTTGTTGAAAATATAAGTATTTCGTACAAAAATTACTTTTTGCTTTAAATTTATATTTTGGTGTTGAAAAAAAAACCTAAAATCTTTTCTAGATGGAAGTTTCATTAAAAAAAATTAATTATTTATTGAAAATCCATCTATTTTAGTAAAAATGTCATCTCTCTTGTTAAAATTGAGAATACAACTATTTAGTACAGATTTCAGATATTTAACAAATTGTCATCCTTTTAGGTTGCAAAAATTTGTCTCTTTGGATTGAAAATTCAATTTTTTTCGTAGAAACTTATTTTTTGTAAAAAAAATATTTTGATCGTGAAAATTTAACTGAATTCTTTTATAGCTAAAAATTTATATTTTTAAATGGAAAATTCAATTGTTTTACTATAAATATAATTTTTTTAATGAAAATGCAACTTTTTGGTGAAAAATTCTTCTTCTTTGATAAAGTATGCTCTATTTTGTTTAGAAGATCTAGTTAAATCACTTCGTTCAGATATCATTTTTGCTTAAACATCTATATTTCGAGTTGAAAATTCTTCTTTCTTAGTAACAAAACCATTTTCTTGGTTTGAATTTTTATGTTTCTTTGGGTAAATATGCATTAATTTCGTGAAAAATTAGTTTTTGCATAAAAAATCATATTTTGGTTTAAAAATTCAAGTTTTGTAAAGATAATTCGTCTTTTGGCTTGAAGGCTCAACAGTTTAGATGAACTTTTATTTATTTCTTGTATGAAAATCTTGTTGTGTTAAAAATTCGTCTTTTGGTTTTAAAATTCTTTTTTTACATTCTCATCAGAGAAGGTATTAGATTTGTGTAAAATGTACCCCCCCCCCCCCATTTTTTGTTAGATGTTCACGTTTTGAGACCAAAAATTGCCATAGTTATAGCAGTTACAAAATTCCGAAGCACACACGAAAATGAACATTTTAAGCCAAATAACGCAACATATGACAAAAAGTCGAGAGAAGAAAAATTTTGATTTTGTATGCCCTACAAAATTATCATAACAACAGGTTGAGTTTCGGAAGAACATTCAATTGACAAAGTCTGGATCACTGAGGTTAGGGATATAATTAATAAGAAAAGATTTTTTCAAAAGAATGTGCATTTTTTTTAAAGAGACAATAAAATTACGCGTGTTTTAATGTCGAAGGAGCTTTAACAAAAGATAATTCACAATCACCAGATTACTGTTGTTGATGCTTTGAACTTTAGTTTCAAAAACTCTGTGCACAAGTGTGGGGAATTAAAAAGTCATCTTTTGAAACAAAAAATGTTTATATTTATTTTTTCAATATAATTTATGCTGTTATGCACATGTTTTTCAATAAAATCAAAAATATGATGGTGCAGAAGAAGATTTTTTTTTACATAGTTCAATATATTTTTTTTTAATTTAGTAATTTTAGGTAAAACTACACTGAAAAAAAATTTGCATTGAATCAAGTAGGCTAATTTACTTGGCTGATTTTACTTAAAAGAAGCAAGTATTTGCTTTTTACAAGGGACTGATTTTCTTTAATCAAGAAATTAATAGAATCAGGACAACTATTTGAATCAAGAATATATTTACTCTAAACAAAAAACTATTGAGTTAATTTGTTTCATTATACTGATTTGTGTCAAGTTTAATAAAATATTGAATTAAGGATATTATATTCTCATGATGAGTAACTAAAACTCTAACAAAATTCTTTATCCAAGTAAATTCATATACTCATTTTGACTACTATTTTAATATTATGAGAATTAATATATTGGTCTAAATTAATTTACGTCTTACTGCAAAAGTATCTTATTAAGCTGACATGATATGAAGTTGGTTCTCTTCGCCGCTAACAATTATTTTGAAATTCAATAATATTTATAAAATTCTAAACATTGGTGCATATAATCAGTTTTATTTATGCAAATGTAGATAGGAATTTGCAACTTTGATAAACTACAAACTTTACGCTGACACACAAATCAAATCACTCATAAAACTATTTAAAAAATTATAAGTTTATTGCGTCGGTAAGTTTTTGTTGGCAAGAATTTAAAATTTTCAAATAAATTTTAAAAAGTTTTATTAATTTTTAAAGAATTATGCAAGATTCAAAAGTAATTTCATTCCTAAAATTATTAGAAGGTTATAAATGTACTGCGTCTATACCTTTTTTCGCTGATTATTTGTATGTATTAATCTATTTAAAATTAAATCATTTCGAATTTTTCTAACCGTGAAACATTTTTGTAAATAATAAAAAATAAATATATAATAGCGTGAAATAAAGTTATAAGCCTTAAAAAATGCTTAAAAATACAATTATTACATTTTCTTGATAATTTAAAAAAATGTTTTGCGTTTATAAAGCAAAATATTTAAGGACAAAAATTCAATAAAATTTTTAAAAAGTTTATTAAGAATGCGTTTCATTTTATGAAAGAATGATTAAAAAATTGACATAGAATTTTTTCAAATAAAAGAATTGATAATGCAAGGAGGAAACAAATAAATATTTTCCATACGACCACCGTGAGACTTTATCACTTTTAACCTGCAAGTTCTTGCACCAAACGTTTCTTTACAGAATTATTTTTCCTTCTGATTTCGAAGTATTTTATACTTGAAATAAAAATAAAATATCGAGCACTTTTTTTATAAAGGGTAATATTTAAACTAGAGATCAATTCTTTTTTACATATTTCAAATTATTTTTTTTTTTTGGAATTGTTATTTTAAATTAAAAATTGATTTAAAAAGTACTATAAAAGAATTAAATAAATCGAAAACTGTGTGTTTTACAGAGGTTTTTAATAATCAGAAAATATTTATTTGTCACTGAGATTATTAAAGCATTTTTCAACTCAAAAGTTATGAATTTTTTATAAGCTTTAGATCGTTTTTAAGCGCATTACATTTTTACAGAAAACAGTATTGAACCCTTTGTAAAATAAGTGAAGTTCAATTATTTTTTTGCATATTTTAAAATGTTGTTTTAGGAAAGCAATTTCATATTGAAATCTTAGTAAAAAATGTATGATCAAAGCATTCGATAAATTAAAAATTTGGTAGTTTATGTAAATTTTCTTATAGCAGAACATTCTTTTTTGTCATTGATATTATTAAAGAATTTTTTTACACGCAACTTTTCTTTATTATTCATTACCTCTGCGTCGTTTTTAAGCGTTTTAAATATTTAGAAACAACAAGTATTAAGTCCCTTGTTAAATAAGTGAAACTTACTTCACCTTTTCACACATTTTATATTATTGTTTAAGGAATTTTATTTTTCATTAAAAATTGAGGAAGAGAGTATTATATACAATAAAAGAGTTGAATACATTGAAAACTGCGTATTTTATGGAGAATTTTTGCTTATTGTTTATTACTTTTAGATATTTTATAACATTTTTAAATATATTAAGAAAACAAAAGTATAGAGCCTTTTTGGAAATAAGTAAAATTCACTTCTAAAATTTTTGTAAATCAAAAATGGTAAATTAAAGTCTCTCGAAAATTTTCAAGTATCAACAGAAAGATGTTTTCTTAAAAGAAACATTGAGTTCCACAACGTTCAATTTGAAGATGGTTGAGGCTCACCATAAGACTTTTTACGACACTGCCTTGAAATTCTTACTCGAGATTTTGTCACCGAGATCCAAGTGCTTCGATAGCGAAGTCGGTAGAGCGCGCGGTTAGGACACTGGTTTTTAGGTAGTTTAGGTAGGGTTCGAATCCTCGTGGAGTTCGATTTTTCAGAGATTAAGCGTGCGATTAAATTTTCAAGTAAATAGTGTGCGGGAATTACGTGTCTTAATGATTTAAAAAATGGAGATTATATAACAATAATTTCGAAAATAATTTTTTTTCATTGAGAAATAGTGTTCAGTTGAGGCTCATTCTAGTGATCCCATCATATTCTGACATTAAGAAAATATATTCTTGAAGTGTATCAGAAATGATTTCTTGGAAGTGAACTATGTTCTGCATTTGAATAAATCTCTATATGAAGTAACAAAATAAAGTTTTAGAATAATAAAATGCGATATTCCATCTAAGAATACATATTCTCAGATTAAGAAAATGTACGCTTGTTCCAAGCATGCGGTAGAAAGCATTTATTCCCCCCCCCCCCTCATTTATCGTCTTCATTCGTACCTGCGATTGACTTGAATCAAGTAACATTTACTTGATTCAAGAACAATTTTTTTCAGTGTAAGTGTTCTTCCTGAGAAAATAGTTTTCCGATGCCAATTTGTGATAATATGTTTTTCATCAGTTTTCATCAGTCATATTAAGAAACTTTAATTTCCCTATAGTTTCAATTTAAACATTAAATTTTAATATTCGTTAAATGTTATTGAAGGTATTTAGAAGAATCTTAACATTATTTAAATGTATCTTTAGTGCGGAGTCATTGCCATACCTTGCATAAAAATCAATATAAAAATAACATTTTTTTAAACTTTATTCTCTAGTAGAAATAAATGGTTTGTGAATTGGGCTAGTAATTTAAATCAAATCCTAAAGTTTTTTTATGGCAATTTGAACTCTTTCTTCAGGGACATTTGAAAACATATCTGTCACCTCAAAAGAAACCAAAATGTGATCTAAAGCTCTTATTATATTAGCAGTTAACTCTAAGAAAGTATAAATAATTTTAATCTAGGTTTTTTTCACTTTTTAATAATATTACTCAATAACTATTTTTATTTTTTTATTTGGAGACCCGGTTGTAGAAATAAGTAGTCATAAAGGGTAATCAGTTTTGAGGGCCTTTACAAGGTCGTAGGCTAAGGAAAAATTAGCAGTCGCTGCATCAATATCTTTCAATATTATTACCTACAAGTTTATTAGTTCTCAATCTATCTAAAATTTTGAATGTCTCCTTTTGAGCATATTGATAGGATTATTTGGGAGTAAATATCGGGATATTGAGAACTATATTCATAATTAAAGATGTGCACCATTGTCTAACCTCTATGAATCGCAACTGCTTTCCTCACGTTATCTGATTGAGTAATAATTAATTCTGGATGCTTTAAAAACAATATTTTAATTAAACCTTCAGTCAATTATTTTTCTAACCAGGTTTCTAGATTACCATTGTTTAAATAGTCATTAGAGAAACCCAGATATTGTACTCTAAATTTATAAATTTTATCATCACGATAAACTAGATATCTTCTCAATCTCAAATAAATGTTTTTCAATAATCCTTAAGATTACTTATGCTACGCCTCAAAAGCTACGAATTAAGGCCAGTTTATCTTTTTACATCCTCGATAAATTTCACCTTCAACTAAGATCTTACATTAATCAGAGATTCCGTCTAATAAATTTTACATCATCCAAAATTTTGTTTTGGACTTGTTTTCTGTGCAAATTGTGATTCTTTTTACAAATTTCTTTATTTTAGATCAGAATAAAAATTTGTGTAAGAAGATTTTCTGTTCCAAATCAGAATAATAATTCTCTTAGAAAATCGCACGTACCAAGTGAAAATGGTAATTCCTTTAAAAAAATTCCCTTTTCCCGTGCAGAAATCGCTCGATTTCAAACGTAATACCGATCTGGCCCCGATCGGATTTCCCGATCGGGCCCTAATCGGTAGAACCGTGTGGCCCATACCTGGGCCCGACCGGGCCAGACCGATTTCCTACTGAAACGCCATCTCCATGCGCTCGAAGAACTAGTGCTGCTTGTTTTTTTCTGATAGTGCAGTGAAATTTGTATACATAATATTCGTATAAAATATTCTAGCAATGTTTACGAATGCATAAGGCGAGTAAGCCACGTGTTCAGAGGCACCAAACACCAGTCAGTAGACTTCGAAACCTGTGCAAGGAAGATGAGAGTGAGTGATTGCACTCTGCGGGCTCATTGAAACCTAACCTCAAATAAATTAATAATTAATTATATTGTTTGACGTAAAATTAGTATATTTACCATCAAATGAGTCAAATATTATTATATGATGAAATTGATTAAGTTCTTTTGTTTTCAATTATTATTAAAGAACTCAAGGTTTTTCGATATGTAGAGTTAGAATCATAAAATGTATTGACAAGAATTAGTTACTCAACTGCGTATGCGTCGCATTCGGCATCTAATGGCTTTCGCGCGAAGTTTAAAATGATAAACGAAGTTTTTTTCTTTTTTATTATAAACAATGCAATTTCAACTTATAAAAATGTCCATTAGGTCGAAATGAAATAATAATATAAATTAATTAAATGCATAGTCTGTAAATAATATTTAAAACCACCAGAAATATTTAATTCAAAAATTTTCATTTTTGTTTAAAAGTTGTTTGGTCTATATTTCTAGTTAACCGATTTAAAAAATAAAACGATCTAATAAATGATGGCGCAATTTTTTGGCAAAAAAATTATCTACAACCACCTTCAGTTTTTCAAGAAGTAATGCAATTGACAGAAAATTGAATCTATTTGCAGTAAAATGTTAATAGATCGCAAATCATAGCTTATTTCCCGATGATTTTCTTTGAAAGCATTTGAAAATGTCAAGTTGTAGGGAATCTTTTTGCGAAAAAACTTACTAATATGTTAAAAAGTTTCATAGACAACATTTTTTCAAGAAATTAAAATTGTTGCTTAAAATATTTCTGGTTATCATCCATTTTTTTCATACAAAACAAACCCTTTCCTCGAAACTGATACCATCCACGATAATTTTACGACTTTCAAAAGCATAATTCAATTTTGTATTCTGAAACCTTTCCTTTTCGTACCTGTAGTACATTAATTTTAACTTAAAATCACTTAATTCGAAATTCAAAATATTAAGGTGGCCTTCGAAAGGAGAGGACTACTCGATAGTTTCGTGTTTACTTATATTAAAACTCCATTTGTGAAATTCATGAATGGATTATAATGAGACTCATCGTACCGACCGGGCACTGATCGGGTTTCCCAATCTGGTGTCCCGACCTGGCCCCCATCTGGGCGTGTGTTTCATGCGCGGCCTGGTCCCGACCAGGATTCCCGACCTGGACTGGTCTGGCCCCTATCGGGGCCAGACCGAGATTTCTGCACGGGTTGAAGAGAAATTTATTGTTAATTAGAGAAATTTCCTCCTTTAGATCTGAAATATAATTAGTTTGAAAAAATTGAGTGCAGCAACTCTGAATCATAATTTTGGTAGAAAATTCCTTTAGCTAGCATAATTAGAATAATAAAAGAAAACTTATTTTCCAAAGTTTCTTAAAAATTCTTTCAAATCTCATGAAATTTCTGCTGCTGTTTTATATTATTTACTGGAGGAGTGTAAATAAAATATTTTTTATCTGCTCTCCTTCAGATTGTGTACGGATATGAACCTTGAAAAAACTAGGCCTTGGCTAAATTAAATCCTATTGGATAGAAGAAAAAATACTACAAAATGTTGTATCAACACGAACATCTTCCATTCCCTCACGGTCGAATTCCATTCGATGAGAATCATAATATTTACCAATTATATTGGATGAAAAGATTTCAAATTGCTGCTAAAATGCTAGACTAGCCTAGATCTGTTGAAATCATAGCAACTGAGATAGATTTTTTTTAAGGCAAAAAATTAATTTAAGGAATTATTGCAATGGCTTTTTTAATATATAAACAATTTTTAAAATTATTTTCCCTTAATTGAAAAATTACAGGTTATGAAAAATTAGAAAGCTAAAGGGGAGATTGAAATGGCGGAGATTATAAATATAGCAAATTAAATTAAATAGAAAATCAAAGAAAAATATGCTTAGAAAATCAATAGATTCGGCTCATTTAGAGGCAAGTACCATAATATTGTAATGTTCGAAAAAGATAATGCTGTTATTTCGATTTTTTCTTATCCGTTGGCGCCTTGGCAAAAACGTTAATTTTCTTTTTCCGAAAAAAAAATCTCTTTATATAAATTGACTTTATATATTTACAGAGCTATTGCTATTATGTCGATTTCGACTGAAAAAAATTTTGAACGAATTTCGACAAAAGACTTAGAAAATTGTGAAACCTAAGGAAATCCTTTGAAATAATTTGAAATGCCCTAAAACCTTTTATAATCCCTTTAAACTTCGTAAAATCCGTTGAAGATTATAGAATTTTCTTATGGCTTAACCTTTACGTGAACTTTGCACAAGTACTTTCTTATTTTAAATGTAACATTCGCTGCAATCAACAGATTACAAAAATCGACTAATTTTAAGAAAAAGTCACGTGATTGTGTTCAGTGACGGTGGAGGGTTTAGAAATAACGTAACATAAAACAAAAAGTTGAAATGCAAAGAATAAATTATTAAATAAAATAAGCGGCTGTTGGTTGAAATTTGTTGAGCATTAAACAAATATTTCCGTCAAAGCTGATCTCGAAAAGTGAATAAAACGAACTCTTTTTAAGGAGAAAATTGATCGCAGAACATTACATCAACATTTTTACATAAAAATTTTTATTCAGAAAGTGTTAAAATTTTCCTTAAATATTCATTTTACAAATCAAAATCTAATTTAACTTGATGATTATCTCTTAAATGATATTAAATATAATTATAACAAATTACATGTTAAGAATAAATTAAGGTATACAATGATCTGCTCTTAATTAAAATTTATTTCAAATTAACCAATTTAACTAAGCAAACAATTTTCTTTCAAAAATATTCGAGATACCCAATCAAATTTTTCACTAAATTTGCTCTATAAATATTTAAATTCTTATCTTAAATTTAGAAAAATAAAGCTTCAAACAATTTTTACTATTTTTAAAACTACGCGTCTTGAAACATGAACCTAATCTTAAACCGAAATGGCAGTTTGAAAAACTTTACTCCCATTCAAGGATAAAATTACTGTAATTCATTAGAAGGATTGCTTGTTCCGAATCTGAATTGTAATTGTTTTTAGAAAAATCTTCGTTCTAAACAAAATCAGAATTCTTTTAGAAAATTTCTTATTCTTATTCTTTCGAAAAATGCCTTATTTCAGATCATAATTAATTTTTTTTTCAAAAATTCCCTTGTTATAACTTACAATTGCAATTTCATTTTCAAATTCCCTGTGGCAAGTCAGAATCCTAATTCTTTTCAAAAATTTTTTGTTTTAAATATAAATGATGATTAAAAAAACACTTTTTTATCAGATCGGAATTTATTCATTCTTTTTGAAAATTCTATGTTCTAAACCAAAAGCGGAAATTTTTGCGTAAATGCAGCGACATTCAGTCATCAAAAAATAAATCCTCTACGTTTCGACCAATACTGCGGGTCTGATTTAAGAGTCGATAAAAACAAATATGAGCAAAAAACATGGAAGTGTTTATAAAAAAATTCTTTTTAATAAAAAAAGATAGCAAAAATGATAATTTTTTTCGAATTGAAGCCTCAAAGATTTTTTGGAGGCTCCAATAATTTGAAAGAAATTGTCACATTATAACTGCTGTAATGTTCGCATACGGACGATACGAAGAATTATAGATACCTAATATAATAAAAAATAATAGATATGCATACGAAGAATTTTTGTTGGAACGTTTTTTGATCCAAATCAGAATCACATAAGTATTATCAAAAATCCCACCTTTCTAAGACAACTTAGTTTGAAAACGGACGCAAAACCCTGGTGGAGCTTTCCTAGCGCTTAAGCTATAAAGCCTGTTGTGTCACACCCTTAAATATTTGCTCTCAGTAGTTGACCCCAGACCTCTTCATGAAGACCAGTATGTAAATCACCGATCGAGTTTTAATTTCCTCAGGTTCCATGAAATGGGCCTCAAGGGCTTACTGATGTTCGGTACTGACATAATACATGCAAGGATGTTTTATCATCCCTAGTGATTATCTGAACCACTGTGTTTACCTCTTTCAAGCATTTCGGCAGCCCTGGATTTCCGCTTTTTGGTTACCCTTGGATCCCTGTGTGACCAGGAACCTGTATGCGAGCGACTTTCTTTTTTCCTGAAGTTGGTTTAACGCCATTTTTTATTCCCAAACCAGCTCTGATGTTATGTCTGATTTCCCTCCCGCAGTTAGTGTCGCTTGGCTGTCCGAGCAGATCGTGATTTGTGTGTCAGCAGCGCTTTCTTCCAATAATATTTCAGCACAGCGAAGGACAGTCAGATCGTTGGTTTGGAAAACAGTAGCACGTCGCCCGAGCGGGAACACCATCACCCTCCTTCTCGCGTTGTCATATATATCTGCTCCTGTCCCTTCCTCTCCCCTATGGGGGCAGGTTACCATATCCCTTCCACATATTCCTGCTTGGAATATAGACTCGGAAAGTCCTGACGGCAGTTGAAGCGCTTTCTTATTTTATCTTGCCTTATCTCTAGAACAAGCAGCGTGCTGATGTCACTGAGGAGTCTAGTGTGCCTAATCCTCCGTATCCATTTTTTAACCCTTGACAGGCGACCCAGTATGGGCCGTTTTAATAAATTCGTTCTAAAAAATATAGAACTTTTTATATAAATCACATATTTTATATTCTACAAACGTTTTTTAATAGATTTACGCATGCTGATTCCAAATCCGGCGTATACATTATTGTAGAGTTTGATTATTCTGAGAAGAAGATGGTGGAAATTAATATTTTAAACCTTAAAGCAATTCTTTTTTTTTAATGATCAAGCTGTACAATCAATGAACTTTTCTAGATGCCCCCGCCCCCTGACGAGGATTACAAAGTGATCCCATGGTGGCCATTATTTTTATCATTTTTCTCTCCCGGTTTTCTCCCGGTTCTCCCGGTAGAAATTCGTGATTTCTCCCGGTTTAAAAAAAAAATACTGCTG
>NC_046657.1:17639098-17677924 GCF_010883055.1 Belonocnema kinseyi | reverse complement strand
CCCCCCCCCCTCCATGTAAGCAGCCCCGTGGAACTTTTTCCTTAACTAAGTCCTCGCCTCGCCTGGTTTTGAGTCTCCTTTAGCGTACCATACTTCCTATTCAACTTATTAGTTGGTTTAGGATGCCAAACCCCAAAGCGACTCGACAGATGACATTTGGAGGAATGTTACCAAGAATTAATTACTATATCGAAGGAAGTGCCCACAACATACCAATGAGCAGCCTGCTGGGAAAGCACGCTGCCCTCTATGTATTTTTTGCATTGTCTTAAGTACTTCCATAGTCATCATTATGATTATCATCTTCATCATCGTCTAATGATTCACTTGATGAGGATAAAATATTTTCTTCTGGTGCGTATGTTGTCTTTGGTTTCTAGGTATTGGTCTTGAAAAGTTGCTTCCTTTCTTAAATTTTGTTTTTTCTTCGGACTGGTTTAAATCTAGTATTTTTTTCCTGAATTAATCTAGCCTTTAGTTCTTTTCTCTCCAAACTTCTTTTAATTTGGCTTGAGTTTCTGTAGCTATTATTCCTTCTGCAGCAACCTTCTTAAATTGATTTAGGCTCGTCAGAAGTTACAACGCCACGCATTCTTTCAACGTTTCACTTTCCTTTTGTTTTCAGTGTTTGCGGCCAGTGCAAGTTATCAGCAATTTCAACTGTTGACTCCTTGTCCTTTTTTCTGTGAGAGACCCCACTTCTGCCGTCAAATTCTTGATCAGAGGTTGCAGGTTGCATCTGATTATTGGTAAATTGATCTTCCCCTGGAAGAATGAAACTATCCTCTAGATTAATTTTACCTTGAAAATTTAAACTGTGAACATCTGAATCCAGAACACTCACATTTTTCGAGTTGCGGATTTGGATCACGATAACGCCCTGCAAAATATTATTTGCATTATATCCTTTGTCATCAACATTGCACACACGAGTTTTGGTGGATTCACGGGTTTTGGATTCTGTTATAGAGTTCTCAGCAATACGTATGTCACTGTCATCGAACAACTCCACTGCACGAAGCTGTGCGCTCCAATCGAACTCATAGTTCTCTTGTGTATGATTTTCATCATATTCAGATCTAATTTGGTACGCTCGCAATACTTCTTAAATAAAGTTTGATTGCAGTAGCTATTATTTCAACAGATAATACTTTCCAGTCTCTCAATGCAATAGTACCAATGACCTCTTTAAATGTCTGTAAATCAAGAGCAGTGTGATCGTTAACGCCTTGTCTTTCAACATCTACACCATTATTCATCATCAGAGAACTTTGCTTCCCTAAGCATTTAGAATAGTCCACAGCATCTGAATTCCACGGATAAAGTCTACAGGCAGAAAATCCGTTGATAAGAATGTAATTTCTAAGGAACTTTTCTATGATACCTGCAAGAATAGGAGCGACATGTTCTTTGATCAGAGATTTATTTGGATGCCGCAGTCTACATGAAAAACTGCTGATTTCCAATTAAGTTTTGGTGGCTTAAATGCTGCAACATCTGCTGATTGTAACATTCTTGTAACATGCTTTAGACTTTTATACAAAATTTTATCTTTGTAATCGTATAAAAGATCTGCTTTCATCCAGCCATTATCAATCAATCCGTATCCCCACTCCCTAGGTATGCTCTTTTATATTTGTAAAGTTCTTCTTTTGTTTGGATGAACTAACATCGGTGGAGTAACTCGACCGTCAGCACCAAATGTGAACATAACGGCAATGTTAGCTTTGGTTTGCCCTAGATCAACCTGTTAACCGTTCTCAGAACCCTTTATAGATAAAACTTTTGAGCCTTGTAGACGCAATTTAAGAAAACGTTTATCCTCGTTTAAATTCCGCGACGGATCCTTCAACAATTCTGCATTTGTAAATGGATTCGGGCTGTTGCTCATTTGAAAATAATGGTTGGCGTTTTTTTAAATCTTTCCTACGCGAAAAATTTTGTTTCGTTGCATGTGATAATCCATTTCTCTGAGGTCAGCTCCTCTTCTGCTGAAAGAATAGGACTTCGGTAATGCCTGTTTCTTTCATATCGTTAGTTTATTCGACCAATGAACGTTCATAGTGGAATTTTGAACTAGAGAAAATCTTTCTGATTGACACTTCATTTTTAATAGATTCAAGAGCTGCCCGGTGGTCTGTTTCTAAATAATATTTGATATATTTTTTACCAGCTACGACTTTCGGCATTTTGTGAACTAAAATAGATAAAAAATCGTTAGTTTTCAATCATTTGTGCTTTAAACTTATTTTTGGAATGTTTTTTTTAATGTGAAACAACGGAATCATTACCGTTAATTAGGGTATTATAATAACGAATCAAAATAATTTTTGGCAAAATAACATTGAAATGCCTCAGCCTCTAATTAAATATTCTTTTTCAAGACCTCCGCGTTCATCCTATTGACCTACTTCCTCCTTAGATGTTATAAAATTAAAAAAATATATATTATACTCAACTAACGAATCGCCTAGAATATGTTGTAGGATAAAAACTTGGACGAATTATTTAAATATAATGTGAAAAATTCGACTTAAATATCTACTAATTTTTTACTCGCTGTGTAGAAAAGATCTTGAAAAAATGTATATTCATGCAGAATCTATTTCTAGATTTATTAAAATAAAGTCAATTATATTAAAG
The DNA here is from genome assembly GCF_010883055.1 of Belonocnema kinseyi. Lineage (NCBI taxonomy): Eukaryota > Metazoa > Arthropoda > Insecta > Hymenoptera > Cynipidae > Belonocnema > Belonocnema kinseyi. Next base: position 17,675,281 of record NC_046657.1, on the reverse strand, counting down.
AAAATATTATAGATTAAAGTCTTGGTGCCAATTAGAAGAAACGGCCTAAATTGGTAAATTGATTACACACATATTCTATTAAAAATAATCGTGTCGCTTACAAAGAGAGTGTCATTATGGTTCCAACTAGTAGACGACACGGGGTATCGTTGACAAAAGAATACAGTGAATAAGAACTGCTGCTGGAAATCACAAACACGATGGAGAATTGGCAAAAGAAAGTAGTCAAAGGTAAGAAGAAACGGGCCATAGGAAAGGAAAACTGTGTCAAAAAATAGCACATTTAAATTAACTTAGACCTCGAATGACAATAATTTATGATCTCACGATAATAAATATTCATACATAACCTCCACATTTTTTAATTGATATTTTAAACACTTACTTTTCGGTGCGTATCTCCTTACGAATTGCTTTAAAATGTTTATCCTATCATGGTACTCTGAAAGTGGTTAAGAAAATGATTTATGTAATGTACTAAATGAACACTTTTCTAATAAATAGAGCATTCTTCGTGACGTTAATAAAGAGTAGGAATATGAACTACCCATGAAAATGGACATTTGATAATAGAAGTCTTAATAACAACACTCTCAGGCGCAAGGTGTCGCTCGCTACATGGGTATCGGTAATATCCTAAGCGCGCTACGACACTCTCGTTTCAGATATCGTTAAAGACGCCCTGTGGTGCAAAGGTTACCGAAATTATTGTACACGCCATATTGATATCAGGCAGAATTTATTAGAGGAAGGAATTTGAAAAAGGAATAAATAAAAACAAAAATCATGAGTAAATCGAAAAGAGTCTGTTGGGAATTATATCACGAAGGGGTAAGTCGGTCATTGTTATTATGGCGAAGGGTTATGGCGGCCTGTTAGCGATCTATCTATAATGATATACCGCCAAAACGCTCAGCCGGCCTGCTAAGTGCCGCGTGTGAAAGTGTATAACAAAAATTCATGAAATTCGTCGAAATCTTGGGCATGGCACTGGGCTTATACCTTAAAGGATGGAACTATTTCCATTCCCAGAATAATTGAGGAGCGAAACGCACAACCCATAGGTGGGATTGAGCCTAGTCGGCCAATCGCCCTAATAGTGGAACTATATAAGCGGAACGGGTTACGCCGATCAACAATCCCAGGAGCTACTGGCGCCCGTAAAGTCGGTCCGAACCCCCAAACACCAGTTACGAGCCTTCATCGTTACATCGAGACACAGTACGAATAACTCCCGACCAGTAAGTTAATTATAAGTTGTCACTGCAATCTGTTAGTACAGACTATGCGCCAGATATCCGCGGTTCGACGATCCGTGTAAATTCCCCTTTAGGCAAGAGGCAGGAACGGGTATGGGGCGGTAAAATTTTCGAATATTGAGTTCCAAAAAAACTAGATATCAGGCAGTTTAAATGTATAGTATTAAGACAAAAATGAAATTAATACAATTTCGCTAGACCCTATAGCGAACGTTACTTTGAAGATGATAGCTCTCAGTTACTTCTTTCCTTTGAATATTCGCGTGCTTCACTCCCAATTCAAGAGTATTTACAGGTGCACAGCAAGTATCTTGCTCCGCTCAAAGCACCCGCCATCCATGCTTTGCGATCTGCAGTTCGCTGAAATTTTTGCCGCTTAAGGGGGTCGTCTAATGTGTCAGATCAAAAAAATCGATTTTTTCATAAATCACGTCTAAAACATGTATACAAGACGTGGGTGAAAGGATTTTTCGTGATTTAAAGTCGTTGAAAAGTTACACGCGCAAACAGAATCAGGTATACGGAGCGTGCATCGACAGAGGGATCATCCATATATTATGTAAGACGGTTTTCTTTTGTTTATATCGTTGTTTCCTTCTCAATTTCACAGCAATTTTATGCTCGTCTTTATTCAAACAAAAGAAAAACGTCTTACGTAATATATGTACTCTATTGTCCAGGAATTGCAGATTGAAGGTGAGGCAATTTTTATTATGAATTATATACAACAACTTTTAAACGAGTTTTTCTCAAAACACGATTTTTTTAAACTGCTGCCATGATATCTCAAAAACTATTTGATTGTTTCTGCTCAAATTTATACAGCATCTTTAACGCATACACGACTTCTAGTTGAACTAAAAGAATTAAAATTGCTTCGTTAGTTTTTTTTAGCGCTTATGCCCCTCCAAAAAAGAAGTGAAATTGAATTTTTTTCTGAAGCTCACAAAAAAACATTATTTTTGAAAATTCATTTTTTATTTTAGTTCTGGGCAGTGTCTCAAGTCCTGCCAAGAAAACGGCGTATGGTTTTTCGATCTCAAATACATTTAATAGCCGGAATAATGATAGCAATGGAGCACCTCTTCTTTTATATCTGGTCCTGTTGAGCTTTCGCCCGAAACTAACCCCTCTAGATCTACTGCTCATCTTCGTTCGGCGGTAATCATACCCGGAGCTGAATGTAACTAGACCTCAAGTTCCCTCACCAATAACAAAAATAAAATAATTCAGAAAACAATCGGCCCTTTTCAAGGACAGCAATTGTTTTGACGTAAATTGACTTTTGCTCATCCTAGTAGCAACTGAGCTCAATTGTCAATAATTGTACTCTGCCACTCCGATACGAGGGCATCGTTAACAATGGGCAAAAAATGTCGCCTTTCACACGGTCGTTGAAGTTTCGTTGCAGCGCTCACAAACTTCAGCTCGAGTTGTTAGATACAACCTCATAGAAGTTTACAAGCAGATTCATCAAATGAAAAATGCTGAAATGGCAGAGAAAAATAAAACGGAGCAAAAAGAAGCGAGTGTGGATGGGAAAGAGAGCAGTGTACCAAAAAAACAGAGCCTCCTATATCAGTTAAAGCAGAAAAAATTATGAAGATCTCTCATAAGCAGGATAAAGTTCCTTTTTGGAGAAGATGAAAAAGGAGATTAAGGGAGAAGCACTACAATCCCGACAACTGCGAATTGTACTAATTAAGGATTATGGTAATTGTCCGTTTTGCAGTTTTTCTTATGCAGAACACTATCGTACACTTATGAGGAAGGATACAGTTATGGGAACAGATTTTGAGATAATCATATTTGCACTTTTGTATAAGGTAAAAGTTGCAGTGTACAAAAAGGTTGCAAATAAGTGTTTTAAAGTAATAGGAGAGACTTGTCCCCGCGAGAGAATTGCATTCCTACAGAGCATATCATTGTTTTATTAACCTGGCATTAAAGCAAGTGGCCAGTTTAAGGTACTGCAATATAGAACAGACACGGCACCACAGACAAAAAGTGAAGCTTTTTTACATCAGAGCAGCCTAATTAACCACTAAATTCAGCATAGGAATTTGAATGCTTTTGAATTTGGTGTAGATGAAGAAATGGTTAAAGATTTTAGACAGTGGAAGAAAGCTAATAACAGTAGACAAAAAAATAAAGAAGAACTAGAAAAATGCAGCGAAGAAAATTCAATGAAGGGTTACGAAGATGGAAGTTTGACGCAAATCCAAGAAATAGATCTGCAACTCAAAAATGCATTTAAGAGTCATGAATGCATGTTCTTGCGTCAATGTAGAAGGCTAAGCACACCGGATATTTTCATCGAGAAAGTATTTGGAAAAACGTAAGGTCAATTTTTTGAAAAATTTATAGTGTCCTTGCCAATTAAGCTTCCGTTCCATTAGATGGAACCCAAAAAGTAGCGAACAACATAGTGGGATACACAACGTGTTCAAGGCGTGACTTACACATCCAAACCTTCACATTCGATATTGAAAACTTGAGTGAATCTATGCCTACTATAAACATAACGAGCAATTTGTAATTACTAAGCAAGCATAAAGAAATTCGAAATATTAAATTTGAACAAGCTCGTGGGAAAGAGCGAGATAGCCCGAAGGAACATTTAAAACATCGCTCTGTGCGGAATTTTCAACTTGAAGCCATACAAAATGTAGACTTCGATATGTGGAATAATGAACATCCTCAAAATTTAAGAAGTGTTCGCGTAATGCATAAAATAACATCAGCAATTTATAGTGCAACACGATTGAAGCTACAGAGTAAGGACGTTGAAAATCGCAATCAATTGTGGATCGAAGAAAATAAACTGAAAGATCCATACCATAGACATTTAGTCTTAAACCCCAGAACAACTATGTACACTGAAGCTCAATTGAAAGCAGTACTTGATGACTCTAATAAAGAAAAAAACGTTCGAATTGCACACATGGATTCGACAAATGCACTAGTGCGGAAAGCAGGAGTACAGTGTAATGCATTGCACCTTTACCGACTAGCTTGTCCAATTGCGGAGTCAACAATACCGGTAGCTGAAATCATCACTACAGACCATGACATCATTTAAAAATTTTATAATTAGAGTAACAGGTGGTATTTGGCCTTTTTATGCAATTGTTGTAGATTGGTCTTTGGCACCAATGAACATAATAGAACTGGACACTCTATATGACTTGACCTAAACTAGCCGAACGAAATGCAACCACACGTGTAGCTATATAAGCGTACGGTTCTCAGTCTTAAGTGTGTGTTATTGTAACACAATAAAATTCATTTCATTGTACTACAGGCGGTTAAAAATTTAGACGCACATTACTCATTTGAAGAAACTTAGAACTACAAGTAAAATTGACCCCATTTCAATTAACCTACTTAAGTCTATTTCCTGCCTGCTATAACGTGTCCTTTTTCCTTCGAAGGAACGATGCAAAGGGTTACGCTTACGTTTAAGACCTACATTCGTTTACCTTTTCAACATCCAGCAAAAATCAGCCATCATGACCTCGTCCCATCAACCCTGATATCGTTGTTCCATCACTTTTATATCTTGATGAAAACGTTCCCCTTGTTCTTCGCTGAAATCACCAACATTTTCTGGAAACTTATCCAGATGGGAATCTAGAAAGTGAATTTTTAAATTCATCAAGCAGCCTAACTTTTTGTAGTTTCTTATCATTTTCGCAACAATATTCTCGTAGTCTGGACTTTTTTTTGTGACTGAGGAAATTTGCGTTTACTGCTTTAAAACTTTCCCAAGCGCCCATTTCAATTTTCGTCTTGTGGCCCACGAAATTAGTATCTCTTGTCAATATTCGACTCGGTGGTCCATTAGAGACTCCTTCTTTAATTTATCGTCTGAAACAGCTTTATGGGGAGGGGTGGTAGTACAATTTTTTCTGGATCAACGAGGCTTTGGTTGATAATATTATGAGAACCAGGTTTGAATGAATCTCTTATTGGCTCGATCTCTGCTATTCCACAGACATATAAAGCATGGCTCTTTCGTGAAACCCGATTGTTGGCCTAATATCATTGTTATGATTTTGAGATCACCACGTATTTGCCATTTGCGATTCGTGTAATTAACTTTTTCAAGAAGCATTTTAACATTGTTATTTTCTTCTTTGATGACCGTTGAGTGAGCTATAGGACTAGGAGCGTATGTACTCTTGTTATGCAGTAAGACAGCCTTAATGCTGCGTTTCGACGGATCAATGAAAAGTCGCCATTCTTCGTTTCTGGACACATTTTTCTTCAAGTGGTTCATTAGTCCGTTAACGTCAGTACAGTACACTAAAGACGTCTCTTCGTCTTTAACGAAAAACTTTCTAAATTCTTTGTCCCTGTCGCGATAGAATGAAACTTGTGCCTTTGGCTCTAGAAGATTTCTTCTTTTCAGAAATAAAGCGACAAATTCAGTGCCGTCTTTCGGTAATCCAAGATCTCTAATAACCCTTAGGGAATTCATGAAAAAGTAGCAGTCCTTCGCAATAACGGGTTTTTTCCATGTGGTTGGTGTAGAGTACTTGCGGTACTTTTCGTTAGTTGAGTTTTTTAGACGATACAACATAAGTCTGCAGGAATTGCAAATGACGTGAGGGACACATTTTGTTTCTTGGTGCAGCAATTTACGGTCAAAACACTTTTCGTAAAGACTTTTCACTTCCTCGTCGATTGATTTTCGCAAACTTCTCACTTCATATTTCCTGCAAATGTAACAGAATGAATCTGAGCTATTCTTTCAGACATGCGATTGAGAAATGCTCGCGGTTTTTTTCCTTGTAGCATGAGACTCTACACCAACCAAGTGATCCACTGATGAAGAGCTACGGTTGCATGATGACGACGTCGGAGAGCCCGTTTTCCCACCCTGACCAGACGCCGATACTGAGGTTTTTCCCTGCATCGTAATACACTTTTTACCTATGTCTGCCATGACGGCCTGAACGCCGTTTACCCTGGGACTCAGCCAATGTGGATCCGTTGCCTACCGTTACTACGTGGAGGTGCCCTGGTTACAGACACAGGCGAATAATGCTACCAACAAGCGGTTACGAAGCCGAAGCTGAATGAAACGGTACCGCAAACACAACGGGACAACACAATCAGTTTAATTTTGTTTCGTGAGGGTAGGTTAGGTTAGGCTAGGTTAGATTTATTTCTAGGTTAGGCTCGAGTTGATCCATTCGATTTAGCACACATTTACTACTGGGAAAATATGCTTCCAGAGCTTTACGTGTAGTTCAATAAATTTCTGTTAATTCAGGTTAGGTGACGTCAGGTTCTGTTGGGTAAAGTTATGTTAAATAAGTTGATATCAGGCAAGGGTTGATCCTTCACAGTTATCGACATATTTTTGAAGTGAAAATTTGCATCACTGGCATTATTTTGAAATTTATTTGCCTCATTGCATGATTTTTCGTCATTTTTTGAGATTATGGCTCAACCATGAAGTGATGGGTGATTTTTGATACCGAGTTTGAATTCAGCGCCCCAAAAATCCATAGGAATATGTGTGTCTTGTTACCAGATCCGCACACACTTTTTTCTGTGGCTGTGTTATTTATGTATTTCGGGCCAAGGCGACAAATGTTGCAAATCAAAGCGCAATTTGAACATCATATCGTTGACTTAAATGTCATATAATTCAAGTTTCTCAAGCAAGTACGTGAAGTGATTGTATTCTTGTAAAGTGAGCAAGCTATTCTCTTTTACAAATTCAAACTTCATTGTCCGACAGAAATGCACTAAATTAGGTGCCTTGTTACTCCAAATAATATTGTCGTCAGCTTTCAACTGAAGAGGAGCAAACGATAACAAAAATATGGAAGAATTATCCACATTGTTATTATTTGTCTTGCATTTAAACTTATCATTTTCGTCATCATTTGATTCTTCCTCATCAGCATCAGAATCAGACAAGTCATCATTACTGCTTTCAACATTATTGGCCATTTTTTCATTATCTTTAAACTTAGCAGGAATCACCATTTGGCAAAACCACTTTTGGCACGTAGTTTGTTGTCCACTAGCGCCATCCATTCCTTATTTAACTACGAGAACTGTATTTTTTTTTAGAAAGTTCTTTCAGCTCATCTTTATTGAATTTTGAAAGGATTCTCTTTACTGTGTGCCCCAACAATGATATAAAGTGTACCTCTGCTCCTGATTCGGATACATTAATGTGGTCAGTTTCCGGATAGCAATCATTTGTAACTTCTACAATATTTTTATAGGAAGGAAACGATTTCTAAGCACCAAACTTTTCAGCATGCACTTTTAATTTATGATATTTTCTGGCTGTCAATTCTAAGTTCACGTACATTGCTAAAATGTCACGGACATCAGTGTCCTCATTTGAATCCATTACTTCAGATTCTGTAGCAATTTTGGACTGATTTTCTTTCATTCTCAATGCGCTTTCCAAATCCTGTTTTGAATGATTGAGAGCAAGTTCATTGATACGTCTCTTGTCTTCTCTGACCGCTCTTCATAAGATAATCGTGGAGGACCCATTTTTTTATCATCGAGAAGATTTCTTACTTGAGGCACACCATTATTTTGTGTATCAATTTCAAGATTATCACTAAAGTCCACCGTGAAATCACTTTCCAATAACATTGCGTACTTACTGAAGAATTGACTTTTATTTCGTGTCACACTTCGCCACTGCCGACAATATTGTGGATGGAATGTATCACGCAGCTTCAGTTTCATTTGTAATAACTGTTCTTCAGAGAATTCATTTGCACTTTTCATGTCATCAATTATCGCGTTGATCTTATTACTGCTTTGGTTCAAGTCACTATTCCAAATGATTTTACATAAAGTATAATTACTAATTCTTTAATTTGTTTTTTCATCCAACAAGTTTTAGCAAAGGGAATAGGAATCAGGAAAATATGTTCTATATTCGGTTAGAAGAAATGATTGGTCGAAATTTGGAGTACGAAACGTGATGGCAAAACAATTGAGTGCAGATAGCGCGTCATCTACTCTCAATTGTTTTTACAGTTTTCCGAAAAAAACAATAGACGGTAGTTTTGTCTACGCAGCGCGCCACCTGCACTCAATTGTTTTGCCATCGCGTTTCGTACTCCAAATTTCGACCAATCATTTCTTTTAACCCAATATACAATATTTTTTCCTGACTCCTATTCCTTTTTCTAATATTTGAGGATGCAAAAATGAATTACAGAATTAGTAATTCAACTTTATGTAAAATCATTTGGAATAGTGACTAGAAACAAAGTAGTAATAAGATCGATGCGATAATGGATGACATAAAAAGTGCAAACCAATTCTCTGAGTAACAGTTATTGCAAATAAAAATGAAGCTGCGCGATGCATTCTATCCACAATATTGTCGACAGTGGCGAAGTGTGACACGGAATAAAAGTCAATTCATCAGTAAGAACGCAATGTTCTTGGTAAGTGATTTCACGCACTTGCTGTCAATCATTCGAAACAGGAATTAGAATATTGTTTAAATAATGAACAGTTATTGTTAACCCTCTCAGCCTAGAATTCCAATATTTTCCGCTCAGCCTAGACTGAGCATTTTTTACCCGATCAAAGTTTAAAATCCAGTATCTCTGGATTAAATTAAGGAATCGGGATCAATCTTTTTTAATGTAGCTAAGAGTCTCAAGAAAATTGACTATTCTAAAATAAATAAGATTAATTCAACACGTGGTACTGATATTTTCAGAAAACTAAAAGAAATTTTCAGTAGAATAAAGAAAGTATTTTTAACTGTAAAAATTGTGGAGAGCGAGAGTTGCCATTTGAGACATTGAAAGCAGTTTTTTGTTTTTTTTTTTAAAAAAAACATATGTTTCCGGCTCAACGAAAATGTCCATATTTTCACATTTATACGAGGGTGAATCAAATATTAACCGGAATTCTTTTTTAATATTTATTTATTTATAAAACAATACAAAAATACGATTGATTATTTTTCTACATAGTCTCCTTCACGCTCTACACAATTTTTCCAGCGGTTTGGAAGCTTCTTAATTTCTTGCTCGTAGAAACTTTGAGGTCGAGTCATCAACCAATTGCGCACGAATTCCTCAACATCATGATCGTTGTCAAATCGCAATCCTCCAAGTGCATCTTTCATGGACGCAAACAAATGATAGTCACAGGGTGACAAATCTGGGCTGTATGGAGGATGCTCAAGGGTTTCCCAATGCATATCCTCCAGTTTTTGTTTCGTTTCACCCGCCGTATGTGGCCTGGCATTGTCATGAAGAAGGATGACGTTTCTGATGGGGTTACCGCGTCTTTTGCTTCTGTAAGCGGCTTCTGCTGCCTCCAACAGCTGGCAGTAGTAGGCAGCGCTAGCCGTACGTCGATCATGTAGGAAATCAATGAGCAACACTCCTCTGTAGTCGAAAAAGACGGTCGCGAGGACCTTACCGGCTGAGAGACGGGTTTTGGCTTTCACAGGACCGGCTTCATCTTTCCTTCGCCATTCTGTACTCGCCATCTTGGACTCGAGAGTGTAATGATGCACCCATGTTTCATCACATGTCACGATATGCTTCAAAAAAGTCTCTCCCTCCCGCTGAAATCGATTCAGATGTCTCTTACTGATGCGCAGTCGGATGTTTTTTTGATCTTCGTTCAATAACTTCGGGACCCATCAGACACAGATTTTTTTGAAACCAAGATGATTTTTAATGATTGTTTGAGCTCTTCCAGAGCTAATGCCCACCTGTAAAGCGATTTCATGAATAGTGAACCGTCTGTCACTTTCAATAAGGTCACGAACTGCACCAATGTTATCGCCAGGGACACTTGATCTTGGACGTCGATTATAACTCACATTTTCCACACTTTCTCGTCCACTCTTAAACTTTTTGGCACAATCAAGCACTTGAGTTTTAGACACAGTATCATCCCCATACGGATCCTTCAATCGAGTCAAAATTTCGCACGGTTTAACGCCTTCTTTATGTTAAAAACTTTATTATAACCCGTTGTGCAACGAACGCTGGAACCTGTTGCTCACTCATAGCTGTACTGACGAATTGACTGAGTCAAACAGCTCACCAAGCGTTTTACCCACTCCTAATACACTACATTACAAGAACCTGCACTGTCAGAGTGCTTGCGATTGGCTAAGAAAAGTATTTGTAAAATTCCGGTTTATATTTGATCCACCCTCGTAATATAAATTGTTTCTTGCGTATTATCTTTTTCAACTTAATGTCTGTATACAAGGAGCTACGTAACAATAGAAATCAACCATATATTTTCAAATTCACACCATTTATTCATAAAGAAACATAAGAATAGCAAGCTTAACCAAGATAAGAATTTTTCAGATCTGTGTTCTCGGCAGATTGGCTTTTCACAAGACGTGCAGAAAAGTTTCATTTTTCTGTCGAGACTGGACGGACAAGAGTGACAACGCTTTTGCTTTTCAAGTACATTCGTTTAAAAATCGTCGCGTGGATCTGCATTTCTGGCCTTTCTTCATAAGGCAACAACTCATGAATCATATCCCTCTAAAAAGAGGAAAGAGTCGAAAGCGTCAAACGAGTTGCAAGTACAGGCTTGTCTCACGCCATTGTCAAATCTGGTATGAATTTAGACCTGCGAATCCCTTTATTTTCATCGCGAAAACTATCTTCTATTTCCTCCTGAGGTCATGTAGGCGCCGCAACGACTTGCGCCTCTCGACGAGCGAATGGGCGCGTCACGCGCTTGCAAATGCTTAAAAAATCAGAATAAATATCCATGATTCTCTCACATTTAATTGAAGAGTAGGACAAAATATATCTTAGTATGAGTTTCTTCATCATATAATGATATACAGTGTTATTTACCTTATGTTGAATTTTGTTCTGAAGTCGATTTTCACACATTGAGCCTAGGCTGGGTAGTTTATACCCGCATAAAAACTTTCGATGCGTAGCTTTCGGCTGTTAAGGCCCGAGTGGCACTAGTTGAATGATGAAATAGTAGTATGCCCCCCTAATATTTTTTATGCACACTTATTGAGACTTCTCATTAACGCATTCTAACGGTACAACGAACCGAAAATATTGTCCGGGTAAAATTTACCCAGTCGAGACTGAGAGGGTTAATTGGACAAACAAGGCAACAAGGAATCATTGGTAAGACATTTCTAGCTTACTCCACGAAAGAAATTAGCATATTCCTGCAAGAGTGACCAAAATGTACATTTTTTATGAAAATTATTTAAATAATTAACTTTTCTTATCCGTTGGCAAAGTATCATAGCCAAGAGTCATTGGAAATATATTTTTACTTTATTTCGCAAGGAAAATGGAGCCAATTCTTGGAAAAATGGTCAAAATGTGTATTTAATTATAAAAAATTGTTTAAAAAACATATTATTATTAATAGATTTTTTTATTCTGACACTAAAGCATATTGCACTGAAAAATTAGCAAGTACTAAGAAACGAACTCGAGATCACACGCACGCACTGAGTATTTACTAAACGCCTAACGCTTTAAACGATTCATTATCACTTGTCCAATAATTCAAGGTTTATAATCTTTTTAAATCTGAAACAATTAATTAAATAATTATTTTTAATTTACTGTAATTTAGTTTACGATTGTCAAACTTGCTGATCAAAATAAAATATTTTTCATCTCCTTATTAAGCAAAGATTTAAAAAAAAGTAGTCCACTATTTTTCATGCATTAAACATTGTAGGCTCAAAAGAATCAATGTAGGGTCAGTATTAGAGGGGACGTTAAACAGCGTCAAAGTAGGGTCTTCACTTATAAAAATATAGGCTCTAATATTTCCTTCTCTAGGAGTTAAAAGTTTAAATCAGGGGCTATAAGTTTAAATAGCGCTAAAGCAGGTTCTAGTAAAGAGCTGCGAACTTCAAAGTAGGGTTTAAATTTTGACTCGGGTAGTACACATCCGGTTATCCTGACACCGATCATCTAGATTGCTGGATTATTGGACTGGAAATGGGTGGAATTTGATTTAATTTTCGATTTTCAGTGTTCAATTTAGTTCCTAATTTCGTTCGTCATGATTATGTAGATCATCTAAATATTTGACTAACCAAATCACATATGGTCTCAATGGTTCCGGTCAATCGAGGTTCAATTTTGATACCACTCCCAGCTTTCCCCAAAACCAACGTCGTGGACGTGGACGTATACTGGTCCACTTTTTTTGTGTATTTTTCTGATTTTTAATTTGTGATATTATAGATTTTTAGTTTTTCCTCATCTATTAGGTTTTTATAATTTTTTCACGTATGAATAAATAAAAGTAACAAAGAGGAATGAATGAAATCTCATTTTTATTTTGGATCTAAAGGTGTCGTGAGAAAAAAATCAGCCACTGCTTTTTTCAATCTGCTTGAATACGAGGGACAATGAATCAACTTTATTCTATAACGCACCCAGAATTAAAAAAATTCTTTGTGGAATGACTTGCCCACCTGCTCTGACCATAGGCCTAAACCATATTTCTCTAAAAACTGTAAACAGTGAGCAAGGTGGCCCAAAAACACGTGGATTTTTAAAGTTTTATAAATTCCGATGCTCTGAAAAGCTTTATCTAACTTGCTTAAGTATTTATATAAATGAGGCCCAATCTCTCTGTGTGAAAAAACTACAGCATACAACTCTGCCTATAGCTTTTAGAGCAGAGACGAAAGGCAATAATCTTAGACGGTCGATGCCCTCACATATTTTTAAATCAAGGAGCTCATCAGCATGTTTGTTGAGTTTAAGACTGGCATTTCTCTCGAAATTCTGCCCTCGATAATTTTTCGGGATGGATTTTACACGGATGACGCTAATGATAGTATCAGCGCGAGCTTGGTAAGAACTGCGCTTAGCGCGGCCCGTTTTTGGGGTTGGCAACAATTTCTCGTGTTAATTTTCAATAGCACCTGGTTTAAAATAGCTCTAACGCTTAGTGACAGCCGCGCTTGTCGCTCGTCTCATTCGCCGCAATATGCCAACTTGCTTTATGAGCGGCATCAGCTGATCGAGATGAAAGAAGCTACATATGCACGTCATAAATATTTATAACTTCAGTCTAGAATTTTTCATCACATTTAAGCTCAAAAATTTATTTAAGATTTTTTCTGTCATTAAAACAATGATAAGTAAGCGTCTTATATTAATAAAGTTACTATGGATAAAAGTAGTATGGATAACATTCAAAGTCTGCGGACACTAGTTAGGTTAGCTTTCATGACAGAACATACCACCTTCAGAGTATAGATGCCTCTTTTTTTAAAGGCAAATCTGAATCTTCATCAAAATTTAAGTCATCGATACTGCAGTCCATATCGGGCGAATATTTTTCTGGGAGTACCGCCATAGGAATGTTTAAAAAGCATTGACCGCCATAGGCCATTACTTTTAAAACAATTTTTCGAGTTTGATTTCATTGATTTACAATATCTTCCGGTAACTTTTCAGTATCTGCACTTCGAAGGAAATTAGTTACTTTTTTCATTTAGTAAGACAAAGCACATGTATTAATTTGAAAATTGTCTAGCTTTTCAGCCCTAAAGATGACGTCTTCTTTTGGCATTGGGTTCACACTAATTCGCATTTTAGAGCCTAGATTACTCAAAAGTATTTGATTTCCGTTTCTATATCAACTTTATGTTTTGAAATGGAACTAGCGACTTGTTCTTGCTCCTGCTCAGGAAGTTCTTGAACCAATTGTAATATATTCTTACATGGTTTTGCGGTAGTTCCACGAGAATGATGTTTACCTGTACTTTTACCTATTTCATAAAAACACTTTTTACAAACATGGATTGATTTTTTGGGGTTATTATTGATTTGATCGGTTGTTGGAAGATTGACAATTTTTGAAGCACCATATATCCCATTAAAGGTACCAATGCCCTGTATACTTTTCGTTTCAAACCTCTGCCCAACTTAACCTTTGGATGGCCATAGAATCTTGCTATTATACATATGTAACAATTTCATGTGCTAGCAGCTCTGGCTTACCTAGGTAATTGTGTCTCTTCACAATTTAGAATGGTTGGCTTAGGTCTCGTACATTTATCCTTTGCACGTTCAGATAGACTATAGAGGGACACGGCATGTACCGTATATACTTAAGGCCATGTGATGAGTGGGTCACGTGACCAGATTCCTACCTTACCGCCACTTTTTTTATTTCCCAACTTACAGGGTTCGATTGAAAAGTAATGAGCCTTTTTTTTAAGCAGTTTTATTAAACCTTTTGGCTTATACAACTAATATTCTTCAAAATAGGGCCTTTGAGCGTCAATACACCGCTGGTAGCGGTCCTTCCACTGCAGGAAACATTTTTTAAACTCATCCGCCGGAATCGCGTTCAATTCGGTTTTCACAGTTTTATGGATCGCCTCAATGGAGTCGAAACGCCTCCCCTTCAGCTTTCTTTTCAGGCGCGGGAACAAGAAGTCCGGAGGGGACAGGTCTGGGCTGTAGTGAGGGTGGGGAAGCACCGGAGCCCCATCTTGGCCAATGCAGAGGTGCAGAGGAAGGCGGTGTGCGCCGGCGCATTGTCGTGATGAAGGGTCCAATTTTTGACGAGGTCGGGCCGAACCCGGGCGACGCGGTTTTTCAGCCGAAGGAGCACTTCTTTGTAAAATGCCGCATTTACAGTGCTTCCTGGAGGTACAAACTCCTTGTGGACGATTCCTCGAGAGTCGAAAAAGATGATCAGCATGGTTTTGACTCCAACGATCGCTGCATTTTCGCCACTGCAAAATCCTAACACACTTTTAAAACAGCTTTCACGCGCGGAGCGATGTTGACTGCACCGCTGTTGCCAGCGAACTAAAACCGGTTTCTAGTGGAAGGGGAAGGTCCACCAATCATTTTCCCCCACCAGCCGATTCGGTTGATCGCTTGGCACACGCTCCGCGCGGGAAGGCTCATTACTTTTCAATCAAACCCTGTATGATCAGACGAAACGCCACATCAAGTGCTTCTTATTTATTATCCTAAATTTTCAAGTCGATGTGGTGATTCGTGTGAAAATAATTTGGGAAATCAAAAAAGTGAGGTTAAGGTAGGAATCTGGTCATGTGACCCACTCGTCACATGACCTTAATGAATATTTTTTATTAGATATTTCGAATAGTTCACTGATAAACTTTCTTATAAGATTTTCTGCATTGTAAACAAATATCGGTTTCTTATTTTACCCACGAGGGGTCCCGAAGCCTCGGACGACGGCGCGGCCCGCATTTAGTCGCGCTTTATCGCTCGTGGAGTGTACGGTGTTTTCAATCTTAACCTGGGGAATTCGCCTCGCTATTCCATCCCACGCTCGGCTACCAAGGAGGACTTACAACCTACTCTGTCACGGTCTCGCCCAGAACTTCAATCATCCGATCGGCACTTCGCCCTTGCAATAATCTACTGGTCCTGTGAGTGACAATAAATGCCACGTTGTATTTTACTTGATCTAATTTTTAATTGATCTAATTTTTAATTTAATTGTGCAAATTATTTACATTTTCTGTTTGCAACAAAATTAACATTATTTTTATTTTTAAATTGAAAAAGAGACCGATCTGTTCGGAGTGGTACTCAAGTGTTGGGCTTAATGCCTCTGTTTAAATATTTTTTTCATTTAGAATTATGGGAAGAATGCTTTACACAAGCAAACCATTTCATGCAATATCAAGAAATCTCAATTAATTTTTTTTCATGCGCTATTTCATGTTTTTTTATGTCGTATAAAATGGTTTGTTTACGTAAATTATTCTTACTGTAAATCCAAATAAAGAAATATATTATAATTTGCATGGTATGGCTGAGGAGCGGGGCGAATGGGTTGCCGAATTAGAGCTGTAGTTTGTTCTATCTCCGATAGATCGCGCCACTCCGTTACTTTACTAAGTTCATATTCTTTAACATGGTACTGTACGCAGTGTGTTTGCACGTACATGATAATATAAAATATACATAAAAATAATAATATAAAATGAACCAAATTATCACGAATTAAATATAATTTCCTCATTAAATAAGTGCATTAGATGTTCATATAGGGTGTCCCAAAAAAGACGAATTTAAAGTCAACGCGAAATTACAAGCAAATGTAACTCAGATCAGGGAAAATTAAAAAAAAAATGGATAATCCCGCCACCGAAGAAAGCGATCATGACTGTTTGAACTTGGAGGAGGCCGCCGCCCTTCCATCCCAAAAAACTAATCAAAAAAAGGTCACAACGGGACCTGCTTATTAGAATTGAGATTCTTATCACAGCCCAAAATACGGGCACAATTCCAAAAATAATTAATAGGTCAATAGGTCGTGGGTAGGTCTCGGTAACAAAAATGCCGGAACCTCAACAATGTTTGATAAGTTGGAAAAAGACAAAATGACCAAACCAATAATCACAGAACCAACCCAAATGAAAACTCATCAACCCCTAACTCAAAACACTACCCAAATACTAAACAAAACCTTTGAACAAGTGGTTAACACACTTTTTTGGGATCATGAAGATTTACCCACAATAGGCGCGTCATTTAAAAATAAAAATAGAAATAGATGAAACTATCTACTCAGAAAATAGACATAGAGCGGAAAATCGGCCTGAATTTATAACGACACCTACGAGCCTGACTCATTTTTACGAAACAATACACAGTTCACATTAGAAACAGATAAACTTTTACAAAGTGTAGAACTTAATGAATTTATGAATTAACAAAAAGAAAGATTCTTTGAAGAAAGGGAAAAAAGAGTAAATAATTTCGAACTTATACTAGACCAACCAAATAATACCTCTTTTGAATATAAACAGAAAACAATAGTACCAAACACTAGGAAAAATATAAATGAATCTCTTAACAGACAATCTGTCGATTTCGATTTAAGGGAAAATTTAGAACGAACCTCGTCAATTTTCATACAGTGATGCCGAAAATTGTAGCAGAATAAGAGATAGTAATCTGAAATTTAAAAACTCTGAGGACAGCGAACCATTAGAGGACAGAACGTATTCAAACAAAAACAAAACACGTAGACTCATGGCAACAAACGACAAATGAAACAAACGTTCTAGAATACACACCTGCCCCCTGCTTCGACTATGTATGTGTATGTGTAGTAGTTTTCTTACAATCCGGAGGGGAAATGTCAGTCAAACTAATCCCACAGAGGGCGCCACAAATTGTAGGTCTATCTTTTTCATTGAATTGCATTAAAAAAAGCAAAAATAAGAGTAACTATTATTCATTATTTCAAAAAATAAGAAGTTAAAAAAAATTATTTCTTGTTAAAATGATTAATGTAGCTAACGAAAAAATTAACAATATTTAAGACCTCAATGACAAAAATATTTAAAACACATACATGATCAAAAGAATGAATAAAAAATAAAAGTGCGCAACTAAGTTCCTGCTGTTTTTTACGAAAATGGAACTTTATTGCGAAAAAACGGTCACAAATGAATTATTCAATGTATTGCGCATCGTTAGCTACTTCTATACTTAGCTATCTTTGATGTCTTCATATGAGTGGAACCGCTAATCAGCCAGACCATGAGCCATCGACCGGAACAAGTGATAATCGGACGGCGCATTATTTGGAGGATACGGCGCGGCGGGTGGGCTAGGACTTCCCATTTGAGCGTTTCTGGGTAGGTTTTAACGACTTTAGCCACGTGAGGCCGAGCGTTGTCATGTTGTAGACTCACTTTTTCATGCCTCTGCCCAAGTTCCTTGTTTTTGAATCATTCCCATCGCATGCGATCGCTTGGAAATGACTTGACGGGTAAATCCTAATGCTGAAGCAAGCTCTTTTTGCGTTTGGCATGGATCCTCATCGAGCAATAACTCCAATTCAGCGTCTTCGAAGGCTTTTGACATTCCTTCACCCGGACAGTGGTCCACATCGAAATCACCGCCTTGAAGCATCGGAACCAATCGCGGCACGTTGCTTCACTTAGAGAAGCATCTCCGTAAACTTGTTGGAGCTCACGATGCGCTTCAGCCGCCGTTTTCTTTGAATGAAAGAAAAAATTAATACTTCCCGCAAATGACGATTATTTGGCCCAAAATCAGACATTTTCACACAACCAAAAGTATATGACGCCAAAACAAAATCACTAATGTGTTAAAACCGTTTGTTTACGATATGTCTAAGCTTTGTTCATGACGTTATGAATATGTCAAAATCGACCAGCACTTACCGCTGGAGCCATCTATTGACAAACAGCGGGAACTTAGTTGCGCACCTATATATTACTTATATCCAATATAAATATAATAATAATTAAAATATGTGAGACTACAACTTAAGTTTCAAAGTAAAGAATCTTTGTACCTTTAAAATGTTAACAATTTCAAATTTCGAAGAAAATATGTTTAAAAAGTACAGTGAACTTTTACTTAAGTTGACTTCCGGATGAGTTGACTAGGAACGTTCACGTAAGTTGAGTTAACAGTCCCCCACCACAAACACTGTGAAACAGAGATCAGGTAATCTCTCAAGTGCATGTTTGCGCGCGGAGCTAAGAGTATTGTTAAATGTTAATTGTTGGGTATAGTAAATGTAATTCACACTAGTTATTATTCTGGCAGTACAATTTTTTTTACGAATTAGCATATTATACGATTAAATTTCAGATTGAAAAATATTTTAATGCTAGCAAGTAAACATTTCTGTTATAAACATTTTAAAGCAATCTATAATAATCATAACTAATCAAAAAGAGATTCTTAAGTAAAATCACGTTATTAAAAACTTATTCCAAAATTCAAATCTACTTTTAGGAGTGTGAATCCGCTGTTGTATTATTTACATAATTGATGATACTTAATTTATTTAAAGTTAAATTCAATCTGCGATTTTAATTATTCCATTTTTTAAGAATCAATTTATAACAACAGATAACCAATTAATATCTGCGTAATTAGAAAATTAAAGACTTCCACAGTACCTTTATAAACGTTCTCCCTCAATTATAATATCAAAGCATATAAATTAATTTGCATACAATACAATTTTTCCGATTTTGTAAATTTTTTTCATCAATACATCATGAATATAAATTACTCGTATCAGGAATTTTATCATAACTTTGTTTTTAAAAAATTTACTTTTGCCGATAGAAAGAGAAACTACGGATAGAGTGAAAGTTCACTGTAGTGATAACTGTAATTAAAACGTTTGAGGGAATCATTTGGTAAAATGTCAATGACGCGAATGATAAATGAGAAAATGGGTTTAATATTTTTTAATATAATGTATATATTTATGTTAATTAACCCAAACATCATATATGCATTTATACAGTTCAATAATTTATTTGTTGTTTAACCTTGAAAGCTTTTTTCTCGCTGCATTCAGCCCCTAATAATTTTATTCAAAAATTCAAACTTAAAGGAGCTTTTGAATTAAATAGTTAATTATATTGTTGTAAACCTCATTTCTAAAATAAATGCACTATAATTTATTAAAATATATAAACAAACGTACTGTACTCATGACGCACAGTTGGAGAAAATTCACTTTTTTCAGTCAAAAATGTCCAGAGCCTTCAATTTTCTGGCGATTTTTAATTCTTCTGTTTTAAATTAAAGATCATTTAATTATATAGATCTTAACTCTCCGAAATTTTGTCTCAGCTATTTTTTTTATTAATAATTTTTCCCGTCAAAGTATGAACAAAGTCTTATTATCGGTTAAAATTTTTTTTGTGCTGAAAATGCTTCCCATTACTGTAAGAATGACATATAATAACAAAAATAATTTAAAAGTTCAGAATAACCACTGTGATAAACAATTTTCGTGGCAAAATATTATAATTTGAGATTATTCAAATTATCATTTCCTTCAATGGCCAGAACGACTTCAGGTATTCATTAAAATAATAAATATTTAATAATATTTGATAAAATATAAAAATTTAAATTTTTGTAAACAAATTAGATAAACAAATTTAAAATGTTTGCCCTTTCGCATAGAAATTTTTTTTTGCACTGGAAATGTTTTAAGCTATTGGACGAATGGCTGCTAGTCACAAAAAGATTAGAAAAGTTAACAATAACTACTGTTATTAACAATTCTTGTAACAAAATATTTGAACTTAAGGTTTTATCAAAATAAAATTTTCTTTTATGGACAAGTGGGTGGGTTATTGTCAGCGGATTTTGTATTGAATGAATCTTAGCATGCAGTGTTATGATCCATTTCCAATCTATTACGATTGAAAACTCGACATTTTCCAGGTGGAAATGCGAACATTGGGAAATTCTTTATGTAAATTGTTTATAAACATGTAAGTTGTTATATTCCACTAGATATGATGAAAGATACATTTTTAAAGCATATCCGTAGCCATTGTAGCGATTAAAGAAAATAAAATTGTTGATAAAACCTTACATTTGAATATTTTGTCACGAGAATTACTTATAATAATGGTTAGTGTTAACTTCTCAAATATTTTTGTGACTAGCAGTTATTCATCCAACAGCTTAAAATATTAGTGTAAAAAAAATCTTCTATGCGAAAGGACCAAAATTTTGAATTTCTTTATCTAATGTGTTTACAAAAATGTAAATTGTTATATTTTATCAAATATTATTAAATATTTATTATTTTAAGGAATACCTGAAGTATTTCTGGCGCTTGAAGAAAATAATAATTTGAAAAATCTCAAATTCTTTTAGCAATAAACAAATTTTACCGATAATAATACTATTTGTTAATTTGTTTATCAAATTTGTTTGCAACAAATAAAAGGAATGATGAACAAATTATTTGTATATTATGAGTCCCTCAACATTAATTTAAGACAATATAAAGTTTTCCTGATCAGTTATTAAAGCGTAAAAAAATTGTTATGTACAAAATTTCAGTTTTTCCATACTTTGAGTGGAAAAATTATTAATAAACAAATAGAGCAGACAAAAGTTAGGATCTTCAAGCTGACCAAAAGAAGTGAATTTCCTCCTACTGTCCGTCATGAGTACGGCACGTTTGTTCATAGAGTTTCATAGTTTAGAGTCTTCATTTTAGAACTGAGGTTTGCAATAATATAATTAACTATTTAATTCAAAATCTCCGTTAAATAAAAAAGTTTTAATAAAATTATTAGGGCTTGAATGCATCGAGTAAAAAGCTTTTAAGATTACGCAACAAATAAATTATTCCGAATTATTCAATCAAACATTTTAATTACAATTACTATTACTTTGAGAAAATATTTTCTTGAAAACTTCAAATTGTCAAGATTTTAAAGGTACAAAGATTAGTAGTTTTACGTATTTTAATTATTATTATATTTATATATGATATATGTCATATATTTTTTATTAATTCTTCTGATCATGTATACGTTTTAAATATTTTTTTCATTGATATCTTTAATATTATTGATTTTTTAATTATCTGCATTAATAATTTAAACAAAAAATCATTTTTTAAAACTTTAACCAATAATAAAATCAATAATATGAGCAAAATAAATCATAGAAATATAAAGTTCAAACTGGTTTCAAAATATATCTCAAAATTGAATTTTATTCACATTAAAATACATATTTTCGTGACTTCTTTTTTCAAATATTTAGTAATGGTTACTCTTAGTTTTTCATATACTTTTCTTTGTTTATTTGCAAATAGCATCAAGTTTTTAATTATTTTTTATTTTTCTTAATGCAATTCAATAAAAAAGACAGACCCACTTTTTGTGGCGCCATCTGTTGGAGTAGTTTAACCGACAATTCCTCTCCGAATCATGAGAAAACAGAAAAATGGGCGCGATGCGTGGGGCTGATAAATACTAGTAACTTAGATTCAAACGACGAATTCGAAAATCACACAAATAACAAAACGTATAATACAAAATATACATTAAAAGGAACGATTTTGATACTTTTGAACAATTAGAAGATTTAGACAAAGAATGGGAAACTGAGCTAGCCAAGTCGAAAGTTAGAGAGCAAGTTTTACAAATAACAGAACCAAAAGTTAAGGATAAAAACTAACAAAAGCGTAACAATAGTAACGGGGATAAAAATAATTCGGATAATAATAAAGATTCAAGGGAAAATTAGAATAGTAAATTTCCATTTTCACCATTCCGATTTCTATTTCCTCCTTTCCCAAACCAATACCAACAAAATTCTAGACCTAGATTCCCACCTGGTTTTCAATCAAATTTTCAACCTAGATTTCAATCAAATTTCCAACCTAGATTCCAGAACAATCGATCAAGATACCCATTCAATCCCTTCAACCAAATTCTACCACCATTAAGCAAATGACATTGGGTTCAATTCAGGGTCAAGGTAACCCAATGATCGAATTCCTGTCAGAAAAAGCGGAAAACAGTTCAGGAAGTAATAACAATGACTATAAACAAAATTCCCAAAAACCAAATCACGGGAATAAAACCCAAAAATGAGATAATAACTCTAATAAGGATTCCCAAAATAGAATAAATTCCGATTCAGATAAAAATCAGAATTTAAATTCGCGCACAAATGAGAAAATAAATAATAGCAATTGTTATCATTGTGGATTAGCGGGCCATTTTAAAAGATATTGCCCATATTATACGTATAACCAGGGAAACTGGAAGTGCGAGTATTAGAACCAAACATACTAATACCGAATACCGGAACGCCAGAATTTTTAAATACCGTACATATAGTTGGACAAGCAGTAGTTCCCATTTGGATAGGAAAGAAAGTAAAACACATTACGTTCAGGTTAATTCCAAAATTAAAATCCGTAGGTATTTTTGTTTCGGATATGCTGAAAACCCTACGGATGACCCTCAATTATGACTCTGAAACTTGGTGGCTACCAGGGACCAGGCACCATATTAGAAAAAGAGAATATAGAAGTTAGAAACGAAAAAATGAGGAATAATGAACTATGTAAAAATGAAGAAAATAATCCTAAAGATAGGAAACCGAAATTCGGAGGTAGTATTAACCTAAAAAATACAAGAAAACTTAACAAAAGTATCCCATAAGTCAAAGATAGCAAAGTCCCCCTAGTACCTATCAACACCAACCGATCCCAAAAAACCGAAAATACCCAAAATCCAGTCACAAATCCTATAAAAGATATCCTTAGCCTAATAAGCATCCCCACGGACAACAAATTCCAACCCCTCGAGAGCATCCCCACCTACTACACACTTTGCCGAAACAATAAAACCGATGAACAGATTACTTAAAAGAGATAAACAATGGGATTGAAGATTAGAAAAGGATGAAGCATTCGAAAAAATTAAAGACCTCTTGACTTCAATATTTATATTAACCTGCCCAGATTTTACTAAACCCTTCCTACTCGAAACCGATGCGAGTAATACGGGATTAGGAGTCGTACTTGCTCAAACGATTGATGGCATAAATTACGTAATAACATACGCGAGCAGAAACCTAAACGAGGCAGAATCTCGGTACTCAGCATCCGGAAAAGAATGCCTAGCGGTAGTTTGGACCACCCGAAAATTCAGGCCATATCTAAAAGGTTATAGTTTTAAAGTAATCACGGACCACTTAGCGTTAAAGTGGCTTCATAACATAAAACAACCCACTGGCCGATTAGCCAGATGGGCATTAGAACTTCTTGAATATGACCACGAAATCATATACCGAAAAGGTAGTTCAAATCTCATCCCTGATGCTCTTTCGAGATCAGGAGAACTATTAAAAAATATAGCGAAAGAAAATCACGATGAATTACAAGCAGGACATTCAGGTTCCGAAAAAACGCACGCGAGAATTTACGAGTACTACTTCTGGCCAGGGATGTATTCGGAAATAATCAAATACGTTACAAATTATAAAACATGCGAAAGAACCAAACGGAGTAACCAACCGAAATTAGGGCTAATGGGAAAAAGAATCGTTAGAGAACCAGGGTCCATGATTGCTGCCGATATCATGGGACCATTACCGATTTCAAAAAAGACAACAATAGAGTCGGAATTCCACAAACGTGTCATTTCGCGTTGGCGAACACCGCGGATGCTCCACACCGAAAATGGCAACTAATTTGTCAATAAAACATCAAGAGAAGCCAACCCCAAGCCAACCCAACCGAACTTTATAATAGGACCATTAAACAAATTATTAAAACCGATCTAGATAGCGATCATTCCACCTGGGATGAACATATAGATGATTTGCAGTTCGCGATTAACACTAGCAAAAACTCATCAACACAATTTACTCCAGAATTTTTAAACTTAGGTCGCGAATTAGAACCACTACAGTCACTAAGAACAAATTTGGAAAACGAAAGCGAAATAGAATTTGAAAACGTAGACAAATGGATAGACAGACTTAGAAGGCTACAAATCATAAAAGAAATCCAGAAAAATTTGAACGTAGCAAATAAAAGACAAGCGAATAGTTAAAATTTAAGAAGAAGATTGATGGAATATAAAATAGTACGCAGGACCTTTTATTATTCAAAAGAAAATTTCCCCTACGCTTTACGAATTAAAAAACCTTAAAGGAAAAAGCATTGGGAAATGGAATAGCAACGTTTTAAATTAGAAATAACTGGTACAGATACTATTAATTAGAAAAATAAAATGCGAAGGAATTTAAGTTAGGATATTTATACCCAAATATGACAAAATGGCGAAGGATCATTAGCATTAAGATTACAAGCTATTGCCAAAACATCACCTTCGAAACAAAAATGTCCCAACACCGGGGAAAATGCCAAGTCATAATATGGCTACACATGAGAATTTGCCGGAATACCGGAAAAGGACACAGTATACCACCGTCACCGCCACATTAGGCGCATGCTCAAAGACTTTTCCCACAGTGTAATTCTCACAGTGTAAAATCGCAGTACTATTTTTTTAAGCGTTAAAAATTAAAGAAAATGTCATTAACTTGCGGTTAAAAATGAAATTCTCTCTCACTTGCGTCGCAGCGTTGTCGTCTGAGGTTTCCACTGCGTGGTGCTAGCATCCAGATAAAATTCTTAAAGTTACCGACGAAACACTTATTAACTGCTACTAAAAGAAGATGCACTTGAAGATGCCTTCGGGCCATCTTATCTTTAACGTAGAATCCGAATTTCAACAATTTAAAAATTGATTTTGCGATTTTTTCGAGTTTTTTAAAAAGGAACCGAATGGGGATCCAAAGAGGTCTTTAAGGTCAATTCCGATTAGCCGTTCTCGGTTGCGGTTCGCCGGTCCGTTTAGACGCTCGGCCAATCAGCGCGTACTCGGTCCCGGTTCTGGTTCGGTTCGAGCATTTAGGTTCGATTCTAATTTCAAACGTGCCGTTCGCAACCGTATCCAATGAGAGCGCTCGTTAAAGCCACGAGGCCTATCAGCTGTTTCTCGAGCTTGCTGCACGTCACTAACGTCACTTGAATCTGTGAAACGGGCATGCGTGAGAATGACAATCATGTAAGCTGAATCGGCGAAGTGTGAGCTGCACCGGTCAACCGAGAACCGGCGAACCGCAACCCAGAACGGTTAGTGTGAATTGGCCTTTACGGGTACTTTGTAGAGGCTCCAATCGGTTTGTTCGGCCAGCCAGGAAAAACAAGAACTAAAATACAGCTACGAACTAAACAAAACAAAATTGGAAATTGACATTGGAATTTAAACAAAAGGCATACCGCCAAATTAAAAAATTACACGAAAAGTTTAATGAACAACTCTCGGAGCTGATAACACAAGAAAAAGAGGAGGAGAAAGGGGTCAAAGAAAGGCTGGAACCTGAGAGAGGAAGAATTTGGGCCACCACCATCGAAATGATAAGGAAAAACGCAATAGAGGAAGAAAACAGGAAGGAAGCAAAGAGATTGGTGGGAGAAAAAACCATCGCGGAGGAATGGCGTGCAGGGAAGAAAGACAAAAACTAAGCGCACCACGTTACTTAAAATTATACTAACTTTTTTGTTTGGTTTTTAAACATATTGTTTATGAAAACTAGTATTAGACAGAGACTTTACCGTTGTTCGAGTGGGATACCTACTTATTTGTAATTTTGCACTACAGCGAAAATTATACTTAAAATATATTTCGTCTTACTTAACATTGGAAAAATACTCTTAAAACTATAAAAAATAATCCTAAAATCATCTCAAGAAAAGACATCATGTTTTCAATACGACCCCTTAGATTCAAACAAACGCTTCATATAACGCGAAAGATCGCAATAAAAGCAAAACTTTCTGCGTTTGACAAAACTAAAATTATTCACGATTCCAAACGACAAAACTTTTCTTTTTTTACAAATATTTTAGGAACTGCGGAAAAATGGAGGGAACCTGGCAAAGAAACATTAACGAGAACACCACAAGTTTTAAAAACAACCTGAGGAAGAACTTAGAAAACATTAAATAACAATTTTGCGGTAAACTATTACCGATGCAAATTTACACTATACATGACTCCTTTTGTGACGACAGACCCTTTAGATATAGACAAAACTATACAACTCCAAACTAGGACATACAAACTTACGTACAGGGGGGTTGAGAATACATTAACAAAAGAATCCAAAAATTACTAAATATTAGCAAAAATCACAATAACCAAAAAATAAAAACAAGGGATAATACTATAGAAATAGACCTACACATAGAGTCTCAAACAGTAATAGAATTAGAAAGAGAACTGGACCAAATTTCAGATATACACTAGCCGTCCAATAAGACGACGAGAGAAGAAAGTGGGGGGAATAGAGGTACAGCCTCCGCCGTCGTTTCGTTGAGCGTTCGCCCGTCATTAACTTGAGCGGGTCATCTTGCCGGAGGTCGTCTTGTTATACGCCAGTGTAACCAAAACCCCCGCGGGTACGGCCCTACGCGAGAAGGCACGGAAACCCCCGAGGGATCCCGAAGCCTCGGATGTTGCACAGTGGTCAAAAGCCATGAAAAGTTGGCCATAATGGAAAAAAAAAATTTTTTCGCTATTCGAAAATTCCAGTATCCGTAGTGGTACCATGAGCGTCGTTTAAGATTATTAGTTAAGAACACATGCTGCTAGAACCAACTTCAGCCTCTCTGTTTCATAGACGTCAAACGCGCCAAAAAGTCAAACACGTCGCGACAAATAAAACCAGTTTTTCAAGATGCATACAGTTACGCCCATAAATGCCCGTTATATAGCGCGGAATTAAAAAACAAGTTTCAAATTACATTCGACACGTTTAATTTTACAAAAAGCGTTCCTTTCATTGATTGCAGCTTTCAGTAATTTCGATGACACTTTTTTTCTAGATACTACACATGATAACACAAAAGAACTTATTTGTTTAACACGGAGTGAATTGTTCCGACTCATTAAGAACAACATTTTTGAAAGCGTTAATAGCTGCTTTGAGATTATAGAACGTTCACTCTCCAGAAAACTCGGTACTTCATACACCTTAAACGATGAGTGTAAAAATAGACTCACAAAATTGATTTCCAATTTGGAAAAATGATGGAAAGATTCTCATCGGACCGAGAAAGATTTCTTGAGAAACAATGATGTGTGGCTTAAAAATGAGGTTCTTCTTGGTGTTGAAAATGACGATAACAAGGACGTCGCGGGTGATAATTAATCCGAGTCAAGGTCTCCAACAGGAAGCAGTGGCCGCCCCTTGTCGAGATCTTCTTTTCAAGAGTTAAGTGACCGGACAAAAAGTCGAAGGACGAAAGATTTTCGTGAACAGTATACCTCCGAAGAATTAGTCTATGCTACGAAGATGAGTCTCCGGGTCAAAGGAAACGTGTGTGCTGCGAAACTGGTGAAAGATGTTACAGCAGGAAGCCCTACAGAAGCATCAAATTACAAGAAATATCTTCAACAGAATGCTACTCGTCCTGTAAGTGACAATAAATGCCACGTTGTATTTTACTTGATCTAACTTTTAATTGTGTTCTACCCGGTTCTCGACTATTTCACTTTCCCATTTCCCTCCTCGCAATCACCCCCGTAATACCTTGTTCATAAAACAGTTCCATACGTACATACGCCAGTGGGCTAAGGGAAGCGTGCGGCGCAGATGGCGCTGGGAGTCTTTTCAGCCTGTTTTTACATGGCAGGAATACGCAAAATTAGTTCGAAATTAATTTAATTTATATTATTCGTAATGACAATCGGTTTTATGCGTAGCATAATTAAAGCTCCATATCTTGTTAAATATGAGAGTAATAGTGCGTGGAAAAATCGTTAAAATATTCTTTTCTAGCTGCGGGAACTTGTGATAGGTTTCAATCGTAACTTGGAGAAACTAAATTCAAAGTATTTTTCAACTCAAGACACAAAATTAAACTTATAATTATACCTTAAAAAAAAGTTTGAAAAAAACATAGTGAAACAAAAAATTAATTTTACAAAAAATAATAAGTATTAAAAATGTCAGATGTTGGCATAAATTAGTAATCCATTAGCAACGGTAGCCCTAATGCAATAACAGATGATTTATTGGAATGAAAGAATTAATCAAGTAATTGAAGGATTAATTAAGTTAGAAAAACTTAAATTTAAATAAATAAATTAAGAAGGTATAGTTATAATTTGTTTTTTTTTTATGAAAGAATTTAAAAAATTAAGATATCGTTCCGGTTTAAGATAAAATGTTCCATATTTCTGATCAAAATACATACAGTTTTTATTCATTTTTTTTATATTTACACGAAAGAATTTAAAAAAATAAAAGTATAGTTTAAATTTATTATAAAATGTTCATTATTTTTTATTAAACTAAGTGCTTGATAAGTTTTTCATATTTCTACGCAAGAGTTTTATAAAATATGGCGTTTATATAATTTTTTTTATTTCTACGCCAAATATTTTTTAATGAAGATATCATTTGAGTTTGAGATGAAATGTTCCATATTTATTATCCAGGGTAGCCGCTGGCCCGGGAAATATGAAAAACCAGGAAATAACAGTGAATTTATTTTTTGACCGGGAATTTTACAAATTTTTAGAGAAAAAAAAATTGCACTCGAAGTTTAATTTCAGCAGTTTTTTAAATCATCAGTTGAATTCTAATCCTTTTCAATTATGGCATCATTCAGTTTATAATACGTAATCCGAAAATCTTCCACTTTAAAAATGTTCTATTTTAAGTATTCAATTTTAATTTAAAGAATTTTAATATTCATCATTGAATACTTGCATATTTAATTCAATAATTTTTTAAATAAATATGTGCTTTAAGTGTTGAAAGGGAACAATAATTTATTTTTAAAAAACGATTCGAACTCCGTTTCAAATTTAAGAATTTCCAGATTTTAACGTTAAAAATATATATAATAACGTAAAATATAAATTATTTTCAGTTTAAAAATAACTTCGTAATAATGTATTTTTTATAAAATATTGTTTTAGTCTAAAATACTCAATTTTAATCTATTTAATTTAAAAATATTTTAATTGAGAAAAAGAATAATTATTGAATAGTTAGAAATATTGAATCTCTAAAATTTCGGAGAGCTTTTAAATTTTTAACGTTATAATTTTAATTGTTCTTTTAAAAAATGTTTTATTTGTAAGTCATTTTGTTAATTTTTGACGTATATACAATAATTGAACACTAATATCTGTAGAAAAAATTCGAGTAATTTTTAGAGGTATTCACAAGTTTTTAAAAGTTTCAAAATTAATTTTGTTCTTGACCTGATTTAATTTAAAACAAAATATAGATTTTTTCCTGTAACAAAAGAATTTAGAAGCTTTTTAAGAATTGTCAAAGGCTTTAAAAGAATAAAAGCATTTTCTTAGGATTCTCCGAAAAATTAAAACTAATTTTTCATTTTAGAATTTTTTTCAAAGAGAATATTCAAAAGCATTCAATAAGATTTCTAAAATTGTTAAGAAAGAATCTGGAAGATATTAAGAAATTTTTTTTAAATTAGCAGGATTTTCTAAGCATTTTAGGAAAAATTCGATTCTTTCAAAAGAGATTTAGAAGTCTAGATTTCTAAAGATTTGGAAATACAATTTTGAAAAAAATGTAAAATTTGAATAAAATGTGAAATTAATTGATTCTTTAATGTAGAACATTGAAGATGATAACATGAATTCAATTTTTACAATTTTTGTCTGAATCTGTGATCCCATTAATTTCTAAAAGTTAAAAATGCTAAAATTTGCAGCTTATCTGAATTTGATTACAAATTGTTAAACTAAAAAGTGTTAGTACCTTCAATTTTTTACATGTAAATTTTATAAGCCGTGAAAAATATTTCAGAACCGAGAAAAAACCGGGAAATTACCGGAAATTTTTTTCTTGGATTAAAACGGCCACCCTGTTATTAAAATACTTAGTCTTTCTTTAACTTTTAATATTTCTACAAAATAATTTTAAAATATGAAGATATAGTTTCAGTTTAAGATAAAATATTCTATAATTCTTATTATTTTTTTTTTACAATTCTACAAAAGAATATTTAAAAATAAAAATATCGTTTTAGATTAAGATGAAATGCTTCATATTTTTTCATTAAAATATGCACACTGTACTTATTCGAATTTTTATATTTCTGCGTATTTTTTTTGTTTGAAATGAAGATATTTATATGTAAAGATATTATTTTACATCTCACAAACAATTCAAACAAAAATATTAAAACATTATTTGCCAATTATTATATTATTACACCATTAAGCCATTTCCCTTTCGGGATAGGCGTGACTCACTCGGTAGGGGAAAGGAGTAGTGTGTGGAAGGGATAGAGATTTTTCAGATTGATCCAGAATTCTCGTGCTATTTAAGTAAATAACACGTTCGTTCCGCAACACAGCTCCGACCCAGGTTGCTGATCAATTTCTCTAGCAATCACCCCAAGCGAAGAACCTCACGAAGTCGATATGTAAAGTTCCCCACTTGGGTCCATTAGTAGCCAAGGTCTTTGTTTCAGGCGTCATTCACTCTACTGACACTCTTTTTATTAACTATTTGTCGCCATACTTTCCTGTCCTGACATACTTCTCTAGCTTCTTTTATGTCGATGCATTTTTTCATGCAGGCTCTCGTGTTTCTGTGACTTCTTATGTCTCTTCTAACTAGGGTCTCATTCACACATTCTAACCATTCTTTCCGCGGTCTACCTCTGGGCACGCTGCCATTTACTTTACCTTGATACCCTTGTTTCGTTAGTCGCTTATTTGGCATTCTCTCAACATGCACGAACCATCTTAACCGATTTCTTTCCCATGTGTCTACTAGCGTCTCTTCTGCACCACATTCTTTTAGAATTATCTCGTTACTTACTTTGTCCATCAGGGTTTTCCCGCACATTATGCGCATGAATTTCATGTCAATTGCGTTAATTTTACTCTTATCTTTTTCTCGATAAGTCCATGTCTCGCTACCGTATAGTACAGTCGGTACAAATATAGAATTATGTATAGCCATTTTAGCTTTATTTGATATATTTTTACTTCTGATAAGGGGACCTGCTCTACCAATAGCCTTCTTACCTTCATTTATTCATCTATCTAATTCCTCATCTATCTTCCCGTCCCTAGTAAATAAGCTACCAAGGTATACGAACTTATCAACTTGTTCAATTCTCTCATCATTTAATAAAATATTGCATAGTGTTTTCTCACTCTATCCTTCGCACACCATCGTTTTTGTTTTACTTGCGTTAATTTTGAGGCCCATGCTCTTCATGCTTGCATCTAGTTTATTCAACATTCTTTGTAGGTCTTCGATAGACTCTGCCATAACAACCTTATCATCTGCGAACGCTAACCCACGTACCCCTACTGTTTCAAGATCCACACCCTCTTCATCGAAGAGAGCCATTCTTAACCATTTGTCCATAAATAATATAAATAACCATGAAGACATAACGCATCCTTGTCTAACTCCTTGAATAATGTCGAAACATTCACTCAATTTCCTATTCAATCTTACACTCGCGTTGCTACCCGTATATATTGTTTTTATAGCTTGTATGAGCCATCCATTGACTCCATACTCTTTCAGGACTTCCCAAAGTCTGCTTCTATCTACCTTGTCAAAAGCTTTTTCTAGGTCAACAAGTGCACAGAAAACTTTTTTTTCCTACTCTCAAACTTTTTTCTGTTATTTGCCTTAAGCTAAATATTTGATCCGTACATGACCTTCCTAGCATAAACCCACTTTGGACTTCTCAAATCTTTGCTTCTGTTATTTTCATTACCCAAGGAATAAGTATTTTTGAATATATTTTACTTACGGTGCTTAATAAGCTAATCCCTCTGTAATTATTGCACTCGCTTTTATCTCCCTTTCTGTTGTATATTGGTAAGATAATTGCTTTTTTCCAATCGTCTTGGACGTCTCCCATCTCGAAACATAAATTTATCAATTCGCACAGTCTATGTGGTATGCACGCGCCACCTTGTTTAAGCATTTCAGCGTTAATACCGTCTACCCCGGCAGCCTTACCATTTTTCAAGTTCTTAATTATATCCCTAACCTCAGTGACACAGACTTTTTCAATTGAGTTTTCCATCGCATCGTGTTCAACATCGCAGTTGTGGTGTCCTATAGCTTCATCTCCGAATTGTCTCCTAAAATAGTCTGTGAAAGCCTCTAGTATTCCGTCTGCATCATATACCATTTTCCCCCTACTATTTCTCATGTTGACAATTTCTGTACTTTTGTTTCCTTTCATTTTTTTATAAAGTAGTTTCCTGCTTCCTTCAAAGTCTTTTTTTATTTTTATCTCTTCTTCTGCTCTAAATGTATCTTTACTTCCTTTAACTAATCATTTAAGTATCCTGTTTTCGCGTCTATAATCATTTCTACGTCTATTTCTTTCCTCATTGCTAAGACCTGCGATGTTCAAAGATCTCTTGTACGCTTCTCTTTTTGCTTTTTGGGCAGCCTGAATTTCATCATTCCACCACGCATCACCAGAAATTTTTCCTACAACTGCGGTACTTCCATGTTTCCATGTTTCCCTATTTATGCTTTCGATTATCTTATTTTGGAAATCTATTCACACATCCGGTTTCTGTAGGTTCTCAATTTTGATTCGCGTTTGTTTTGCTTTCTTGGTTCTCTTTTTTCTCCATCCCCGACCTAAGTTAATTTTTGAGATCAGAAGGTAATGATCAGTATTGCACTCAGGACCCCTCATGACTCTTGTATCTTTGATTAACTCCCTTAGTCTTTCATCCGCAACAACAAAATCAATTATACTGCGACTATTTCCTTTAGACCAGATGTACATGTGAATCATTTTATGTCTAAACCAAGTATTTTTAATAAACAGACCCCTTTCTAAGCATAGATCAACCAATTTATCTCCGTTATAGTTTGTTCTTGGATCCCCAAAATTACCTAATACTCTTTCTGTATCCTGATTTGGATGCTCACCCAACCGTTCATGTCTCCTAGTAGAATTATTCTTTCCCCATGTTCGCAAATGTTTATTGTGTCATTTAAAGTGTCCCAGAAGGAGTCTTTTATATTAAGACTATTACAGCAAACAAAAATCAATTATTGCAACTTCCAGAACAGTGACTCCATTCTCTGAAATCGTGTTTCGCTCCCGCAGCTGTCATAACCTGATATTTACATGCAGGATTAAGACACCGAATTCCACCCATTTTTGTTATTTTAGTGCAAGCTCTTAAAGTAGTAAGACTCAAAAAAATTTCACACTTTAATTTGTCATATATAAAACCGAATGCCATTGCGAATAATATTAATTAAATTAATTTTTCACTCATCTTTCCTATCCTTGCCATATAAATACCGGCTGGAGAGACTCCCAGCGCCATCTGGCCTCCACGCTTCACTTAATCGTACTAGTGAACTAACGTCGATGCAGGGGGCTGCTGGAAACATCGTTTCGTGAATTGTTTTTAAAAAATTGCTATTTTTAGGAGGAAATGTTCTAGACTTTTAATTGACTCTTAATGGCAATATTTCTTTTTGAATTCAGCATACATATTTTAATATTGATTTAATTTTCATTTAAAAAATAATTAATTAAGGGCATGTGATAATTTTATGTGATTGATTTTACCAGCGATAGGTTCCCTTGACTTTTTCCCGCAATAATAAAGATAGCTACCGATAGCATCAGTACGGCAGAGACATACATGATCGGAATGACAGAGAGCATCTTGGAATTCAAGTTTTTAATTTTTTTATTTTTGTGGAAAAAAAGCGGACAGAACTGAACCCAATTTACTGAAAAACGTAATATCAGATGCCCTTAAGGGTTTCGATCCAAAATAAATACGGCTCCACGAAGCACCTTAATTATTTTAAAAGCACACGAAAATTCTATTCTCATCTTTATTTAAACAAAATAAAAATGCGTTACATAGTTTGTGAATGATCCCTTACATTGGTATTAAAACAGACGTAGTTTCATTGCCCCGCCTGAAAAACAACGCGATTTTTTTTTTAAATGTCAAAACTTTTTTTGCAACTTGAATCGTTTTTCCATCAGGTGAGTTTGTTAATTTCTAATATTTTTTATGATTTAAACTTTACACATACAGTCTACCGAGCAGCCTCACCGTTTTTAACTTCTAAATTATATATTTGTTTTTTTTTTTAAATGCATTTATATATTTGAGAATCTTTGGAATACTATGAAATTGTTGCATGAAAAAGTGTAATTTTTGGATTTTGCATTATTTTCTATGTTTTCAAAATTAGAATTTTTAATTTTTCAAGAAAATTCCAAAAGTTGTTATAATAATCTTGTAGTACATTTAAAAATTAAACCTTTTCTTTTCTTGCATTTTTCATATCGCCCGTTATTTGCCTTAAAAGGTTCATTTTCGTGTGTTTTTCGGTATTTTGTAAATACTCTATCTCTGCTAATCTTTGGTTTTATAAAAAAAGTCGTCAGGATTAATTGTTCAAATTTTTGAATACTATAAACATCTGTACAGAAAATTTTTGAATTTTGGAAAAATTGGTCTCAAAAATATTCAAAATGCGCTCGCTTTTTGAATTTCCTATCCAAAATAACTGGCTAATAAACTTGACCTTCAGTTTTGGACACTAATAGAGTGTACTAGAGACCAACCTGATAGAATGATTTTTTAAAGTTATCGTGCTCACAGACAGATAGGCATACAGACAGGCTGACACATTCGTAAAAACCTATTTTTCGGATTGAAAGGGTCTCAAAATGTGGACATTTGACAAAAACTGGGGGGGGGGGGGACAAATTTTACACAAATCTGATACATTCTCTGATAGGAATGTACAAATGATTTATTTATCATGAATAATTTTTTGACAGTTCGGTTTTTAGTTTTAATCGTAAAAAATAGCCAAAACTACGCATCCTATCAAAAAGTAGTTTATAAAAAATTTGTAGATCTTTTTAATTGCACAATTTTTGTTTTGTCACCCTTTACCGTATTTGGCACAGACTTGGCCAAAAAATGTACTTTTTGGATTTTTCATTATTTTGTATGCTGTCAAAATTTAAGTTTTAGTTTTTCAAAAAACTTGAAAAAGTTGTTATGATAATCTGGTAGGGTATTCAAAAATCAACATTTTTCTTCTCTTGACTTTTTTCATATCGTGCGTTATTTGGCATAAAATGTTCATTTTTGCGTTTTCTGAAATTTTGTAAATGCTATAACTCTGGTCATTTTTGATTTTATGAAAAAAGTCATCAAGGTAAATTGTTAGACCTTTTGAATACCATGGATAATCGTATAGAGAATTTTTCAATTTTGAAAAAAATGGTCTCAAAAATTTTCAAAATGTATCCCACATTTTGAATTTTTATCCAAAATGGCTGGCTAACGAACTTGACCTTAAGTTTAGGACATTTAGCGAGTGTATCAAAGGAAAATCTAATAGATTAGTTTTTTCAAAAGTTATCGTGTTCAAAGACAGACATACATACAGGCAGACACATTCACAAAAACCAGTTTTTCGGATTCAGGAGGTCCCAAAACGTGGACATTTGACAAAAACTGGGGGGGGGGGGG
>NC_046657.1:17630790-17639054 GCF_010883055.1 Belonocnema kinseyi | reverse complement strand
TCAAATTTGTCATAAATCTAATACCTTCTCTGATGAGAATGTAAAAAAACGAAGAAAAAAGATGGAATAAATGTAAAAGTTCCATTCGTAATGCGTACGCAGTCGTTTAAAAAAATATTTGCCAATTACCCAATCTCTATATACTCTCTATCGCTCATTTTGCGCGTGAAAGAAAACAAACAATTTCGATAATGTTTACAGTGTATATACTCTAATAAAGAACCAGCATATTCAGTAGGTACACGCGTTATCTAAATTCTTCATTGATACGCAGGAATCAGTTCGCATTTACTTGAGAAAAATGAAGATCGTTTGTTCTTTGTTCGCCATCTTGGTCGTCATCTTTAGTTCAATTGGTGAATATAACAATACATCTTTAATTTCCGGCAAAAATGTATTATTTAGAATACATTGGAAGGCCAATAAATTGTAAATGCAAGTAGTTTGCTGAAAATTTTGAAGTATATAGTCTAAAGCGTCACTTAATTTTGATCCAAACGTTAACAGGGGTGCTGGTTTTCCATTCCATCTCAAAAACGGATAATCTGAATTTAAATTTCTATGCAGATTATTCTTTGGCATAAAAACTGAACATACGTGGCCTCAGTTATTTATAAAAAACCAAATATTAACTAAAAGGAAGCATATTTAATTTTTTGAGGATTTCTTTCCATTTTTTGCTGATTTTCAAAACTATGTTAAAAATCCTGGTAACTGCTCAAAAAAAGACTTGGTATTTAAAATCTGCAGTAAACAACGCATCACCATAATCCGAAAGATCTCTAAACTCGCCAAAGTGCTATAACATACTCGTCAAATTCTCCCAAACCCACCCAAAATGATTGCAGACACCAAAAGTGATTTTTTCCTATAAATTGTACATGGTAAATTTCAAATGTTCAACAGCAGCTGTCTAATTCGAAATTTCGAGCAAAACATAATTTCTTTTTTTGAATTTGAAACCAAATTTGGGCAATTATTTCTCTATATCCTTTTCTGAATGGCTGCGCCTGGACTGTATTTTACATATATAGTACGTATATAAATCGTTGTAAAATAATGTATAGCTTTACAAAATTATAAACCTATGAGACATGGTTTCTCATATACTTCACAAGAAATACGAGGAATTTACCCTTCATTAAACCTAAATCATTGCTCCATGTGTTAATGTTACCTATATGCAAATTATTTGTATTGTGAAATATAGAGAGACGTATCAGGTTACGTGTTCAGATTTAATACGTTTGCCGAAACTTGTGACATTGAAGAAATGTTCAACTCTAAAAAATAATTATATCACTTGTATGAATAGATTTTTGCAAGCATTGTGTAATGATAAGAAAATTTTTTCCACTTACGTAACCTCCGTTTTATCTCCTTCACACGGCTTCAGCCTAAGACCGAGAAAAAATTAATTCGTAAAAAATTCACAATATTGTAGCTAGATCTCGGTTACGAGATAAGAAAATGAAACATTGAATCTTTATTTCTATGAGAAATGTATGGATAAATTTTAAAGTTTTTTAGGAACAGTTCCTGAAATTTTCAAAATTAAATATAAAAATGAAAAAATTTATTTGTGCGATTTAATTTATAATTATTTATAAATATGAAACTCAGAGGATTCGAAACCTCGAAGACTGGCGACAGAACAGTTTTTAATCAGGATCTAAAATATTAAAAATTTTGAACTACACACCTTTTTGATGTCGACACTACGCCGTTTGTACTTTCTACCTACAAAAAGAAACCAAACAGTTTTTTCAGTCAAGCAAATTTATTTTCTACTAAAACACAGTTCTTTTTTTAAGAAAGTACATGACTTTTCAAGTAAAAAAGATAAATTTTTAAGCCAAAATTAATCAGTTGTATTTTCGGTTGAGTATGACACTCTAAATAAAAAAGACACTTTAATTCTATTTAACCGGACGCAGATTCCCAAATCCTGTGAGATCAGTCATTATGAATCTTTTATTAGATTTATTGATGCGCCACTATCACCTAACGATTTTACTGGTTAAGTTGCTCGCGTAACTACCCTTTGATAGAATTTAAGATTCCGGATATTGCTGATACTCTGCCTCCGATGTCGTTTCCGTTTCCCGGACACCGTCTGCTTCCTTGGTGTATTCTTAGAGATAAGTTATACAATCCAGAGGTTGAGCTTCCAAGGCTTCCATGTGAAACTTTTTGTTTTCCGGGAAACATTGATTTTCGGTGTGTCCAGGTATTTTGCAGTGTCTGCATAATGACTAGAGTCTCTGCTGCAAAGGTATGCGGGGAATATGAGGATCGTTTATCGAAAACTGATTTTTTTTTTTCAATTGGGAGTTAAGGGTTTCAGAAAAATTTTTATAGAGGTTTGTGCGGACAAGTTATTGGGGTCTAACCGTGTTTTGTAAAAAGCGAATTATACTTTTTTTAGCTAACCAGACTTCTGATTGGATTTTTATTTATTGTGCTTCTCTAACACCTCTGGGATTTTTCCTTGCAACTCCACTTGAAAGTTCTTTTTTTAAACTCAACGATGTAGTTTCGAGAATTTCTTGCTTTACATTTTTTATGCAAATTTCTCGTGTGTTATAGGATTTTAGGACTGTGCAACATAAAAAAGTTCGTGCATTCTTTGATTGAGTCTTGTATTAAAATTTAACTTACTTTCCCCAACTCCTTGGATTGATTGTGAGTATTTGGTGCGATGCGTTTATAGTGATTCAGTAGTTCTGAAATTATTTTTAGTAGCTTTAAAAGGATCATCATAATTTTTTATTGTTCAACGACATTTTTGAATCCTAGGTTCAATTTGATCTCCCCCTAACAACTGTTTTGATTCTACTAATAATGCGCCATCATTACCTACTTTAGATTCCTCATCGTTTTCCCTTTCGTCCGAAGTAACTGAATCAAAGCTTTTTGCTATAAGGCAAATTTTTTTCTTATGACTATTTATTATGAGTTTCATGTTAGCCATCTGAAGCCGTGGGTTTCAGAGTACACGAATTCTGCAATTCCAACCCTCTTAAACTACAACAGTAAAAATGTCACTAGTTAAATCAGTATTTCGAATTGTTACTGATGAAGCAGTGATCTTCCTACTTTGACTGGGTAAAGTACTCCACGCTTTGAACCCACTCCTTCGGCTTGCTGGTTCGATTCCCGCCTCGCACTCTGGAAGAGTCTCGGTGGCCCATGCGGTGAACACTAGCCTAGCAAGGGAGTTGTTCATCTCCGGAGAGTCGTGGGACCGGTACCTTTAGAGAAAAAGGTTTTCTCTAAGTACTTAAGGCTGTCGCTCTTGGTGGTTCAGAACCCACCTTAAACTGTAGGTCCCCCTTCCACCACCAAGTAAGTGTGTGGAGGGTGTATAAAGGAATAGAGAAGGTGTAAGAAAAATGTAAACCCTTAGGGGACATATCAGAAGCTTCCATTCCACTAAATGCGTCGCGCGCTGTTCGCCCGTAGCTTGGTGCGGATCCTCTCTCTTGTTGGACCCGCTGTGTGCCCATATTGGAACAGATGTAGCCCCAATAGTGTTAGTAAAGTAACTCTGCCTTTAGGAAGGAGAACAGCATTCCCAAGCTAAATTTCGTGGTGAGCTTGTTTCATGCGGCAAACGGTTTGTCGTAACATACTTAAAATTTTTATTAAATTAATACGAAATATTTTTGAAATCTTAAAGAAAAATTTTTAATCGCTTAGAATCTTTAACGTTATGTTTAAATCTTTATAATCTGGTGTACTGTACCCTTTATGAAACCTTCGACATTTTTTTAATATTTCTGAAATCTTTTTGATGCGTTGGAAGTCACTGGAATATTTGAAATCTTGGTGAATTCTTCTAAAATCTTCTAAATAATTTAATCCTTGAAATATTTTCAAAATTTTTAAATCTTTGTGAAATATTTGAAGTTTATTTACATGCCTTTTTGAAATCTTTTAAATCTTCGAAATCTTCGTCAAATTATTGTGAAATCTTTTAAATATGGTGTGCAAGCCTTTTTATTGAGATACGTGAGATCTTTGTTAAATTTTCAAAATGCTTTTAAATACTTTAAACTTTTTGTAATATTTCAAAATCTGTTTTAATCTTTAGACATATATAGAAAATGTTTTTATTCTATAAATGTCTCAAGATATCCTTTGTATATAGCCGTTGCTCCTTTTAATCCTGAAAATGAATTAACATTAAAATTTGCAAGTAATAATTTTTAAAACTTGTAAGTTGAATATCACAAAACGTGTATACTTTAACTGTTCATTAACTTCAACTTTACCCTATGTGATATTAAAGTCTGTTCATTGCAATGTTTAAAATGATTAGAAAAGTCTACAAAAAGAGTCTTGAAATCTCCTTTTTCATTCTGTCATGATGAAAGATAAATTAAATCTTGATAAATAAAAAATTGTAATGAACATCGCTTATTTCACTTACCTATGTTTGCAATTTATTCTACTATTACACTATTTATTATGTCACACAATTTGCATTATTTTATTTTTGAAAAATGTATAAATAAATACTAGCTGTTAGAAAACTTGATCAAATTCGTATCATTTAAATATTTTCATTTCTAAAACTTATTCCTTTTCAAGCTAGAAAATTAAATTTAAATATTTTTTACTTATAATACATCTAAAGGTAATAAATCCCTTAAATTTTTGAGCTTTACAATTCGAACAGAAATCACAATTTAAATGAATATTTAAATTAAACAATTCACTATTAAAATTTAAATTGGTTAAATTCAAATATTTTGATGGAACATTTTTAATTCCACCTATTTATATAAAATTCTTGAAACGAAAAAATATAAAAAATATATTCCTCTGTTATGCCTAGTTTATTAGTAAAATCTTGGCTGAGATTTTGTCAACAAAACTCAAGCGATACATTAGCGTAATTAGCTAAAGCATCCGGTATAGACTTAGGTTTTAGGTTGTTTAGGTAGGGTTCGAATCATCAGCGGGTGCGATTTTTTATAGCGCTTGAGCGTTAGATTATGTGTGTAAGTGACCATACGTGCAATTGCCTAATTTAGAAAACAAATTGAGTTCAGTTATTAGAAGTAAAAGATTTTTTTGCTACTTTATCATTATATTACGTCATTTATTTCCAGCTGCATTAAAGGAATGTCTACCGACGATTCTACAACGCTTGCCTTACATTTTGGAACGTATATCAGAATTTCTGTTTATTTTTCTGACTTTCATTATAACTCGATCTTCCTTTCGTTCATGTACCTCCGACTATACACGCGTTTTTACACTCAGTCCCCTGCGGGCGAATCTTTCGTTACTCAGCGACAAGCGTTCAGTCGGAACCATTTAATTCATATTCTTGATATTTATATATTAACCTTTCTCAGATAGCTCAATGTGAAAATGGATTGCTTTACTTATCTCAGACTGAGTCACCTATTTCGAACAATGATCTTTAGGTTTTCAAACTAGATTTCTCTGCGCGCAGTCAATTACTGCTACCTAAAAGTCTAAAAAAGGTTGACTTTTAGACAAAACAGTCAAATTTTCAACCAAATATAATTAAATTTTTACCTAATACGTTTGGATTTTCTTAAAAGAATATCTTGCATAGAAAATGAAGCTAATTTTCTGTTGCAAAGTTGTTAATTGCAATTCATACATTCCTGTTTCCATTTACAGATTCAAGTTCGCAGTCCAGCGAAAATGTACCAGCTGAAGC
This sequence comes from Belonocnema kinseyi, assembly GCF_010883055.1. Lineage (NCBI taxonomy): Eukaryota > Metazoa > Arthropoda > Insecta > Hymenoptera > Cynipidae > Belonocnema > Belonocnema kinseyi. The sequence goes on along the minus strand of NC_046657.1, from coordinate 17,633,350 downwards.
ATATATTTCTGGATTAACAAGATCTCCATCTCCTTCTGCTACTTCATCTCGAACTTCTTCTCCTGATACAGCTGATTCATATTCTGTCAACCAGCCCCATTCTCCTCCCACATCTCCACCTTCTTCTCCTGTCAGACCTTGTGTTCTTGCCAAAATTGTGAGCAATCGTATAGATGAACTTATTTCACACGTGCCATTAAATGTACAAAACATCCATTTTCCTGCCAATCGTCAGTTTCTCATCAGAAAACACGCTTTTGGGTCCTTTCGCCCTATAGAACCAAACGAATATCTTCCTGCTGTATCCATTAGGTCCACTGGTGCAATCATTGGAATTTTGGACCATCAGAATATTTTTCATGCATTATATATATTAGCTGCAGAACCTGCCAGAGTTAAAATTTTAGAAATGGGACCCATCGAGAGTAAGCTTAGGTACGTAGGAAACCCAGAACGCCTTGCTTTTCCTGATTGCGAAATGCGTACAGTCATGTGACTGCACAAAGCCCAGTGTACAGTGTGATACTTCAAATAATTGGCATTCTATTTAAAGTGTATTTGGCAATCCTCTTCTGTGTGAAATGGTTCTTCATGGAAAAAATTTTTGATCCACAAAATTGCATTTTTGACATTTTGTATGTTTAATATATGGTTAAGCCTCTTGCGATTTGCGCAAATTCTAATATAAATTTTAAATAGATGTTAAATTAAACTTACAAATTATAAGTATCATAATACGTAATACTTTTGTATGCTATAACTATAGTATAGGTTACATGTAACTATTGGACTATCAATAATAAGTAAATAAAGTTAAATACATAAATAAAATTTCATGAAACTTTATTAGAATTCACGAAATTTCAAGATTTTTTTCTAAATATAGAAGATTTGATAGTATTTGATAGGTTTGAGGATTTAGAAGCTACCGGCTGCCCATTTTGTTAGAACTGCCCGTTAGAATATACCCTGGTTTATAGAATTCTAAAAGGATAGTGTGAACCTTGTGAGATTTATTGGAGCGTTAAGGAGTATTGATGGAATTCAAAGAGCTTTCATAGAAATTCAAATACCTACAGGAAATCGTTAATAAAATCCTGTAATTTTACCGAATTCTAACATAGTTAATTGAATTTCAAAAGAATATATAAAAAGAGAGATTCAGGGATTCTTTGGAATTTTAGAAGAATCAGATGAGATTTTTATGATTTTATCTGATCTTGACTGATATAGCATTCTTACTTTTTCAAGAAAATTATTAGGATATTGTTTCAGAAAGTGAAATTGATTTCTAAAACTTACATTTGTAAACTAAAATATAATTCTAGAAAACCAACACTGAAATTCAAATTGTACGTTCATTATCTCTAATGTTAAATTAATCAGTTTTAGCTCTACTTCGTAATAATGAAGATTTTTCATCACCTGGTTTTACCGTGGTAGTCCTCTTCCATTCCATTGGAGAATATAAGAATTGAGCCAGTTAAATTTTACAGGCCAACAAAAAATTTTTTTCTGAATCTTAGATGCCAATATGATATTCCTATGTATTTTTCCCGCTGAAATCGCAAACGCAATCCGTTTAGCCACTACACTGCAGGATTTTGACATAACTCAAAAACACTCCATATACAGCTGAAACCGAAAAAATTGTTTACCCTAAACCATTTTCACCCTCTGCCCCTTAATCTGATAATACTATAACCAGTATAACCTCATGACCTAAAAACCCCTTTACTTTTTTATTCTTAATTTCTTCTATCAGTATCAAAGTCAGTAAAGCCACTTATCTTCGAAAGATCTGTGCAATGGATTTCGCCTCCGATTCTTGCCACTGTGAACGCTCTTCCTTTTAAGCATCCAACAGAAGTCTACCATCATATTCGTATTCCATCTACCTTGGTAACGTCTTTCCATTTCCTTGATATCTTGATAGAAGCGTTCTCCTTGTTCCTCACTGTAATCTAAAAGATTTTTTGGAAAGTTTTCTAGGTGGGAATCAAGAAAGTGTTGCTTGTAACTGATCAAGCAATCTATTTCTTTTGTAGTTTTCGAGCAAGTCTGACACAAATTCCTTGTAGTTGTCACACTTGTAATTGCTAAAGAAATTCTCCACCACATTATTGAAGCTCAGCCATGCATCTCTTTCATTGACATTCATTGTGGCAATGACCGTTTCATCTCTCAACATCTTACGAATTTGAGGTCCATCAAAGACTCCATCCTTCAATTTCGCACGTAATAAAGCTGGAAGAATTTTAGCCAGCTTAACCAAAGGTTTGTTTAGAATATTTTGTTTATCCAGTTTCTATATGTTCTCGAGCTGGCCAATCTTTTTTAACGTAATGATTCTTGCCACTCCTGCTATCCCACAAGCAAAGGAATCATGGGAAGTTTGTAATTTGTATGTTGTTGTTGTTGTATGTTGTTGGCATATTCTTCCTTGAACGTCACCGAGTATGTTATAGGTATCAAAGAATATTTATTTATTTGTATTGTGTAATAACACCGCTCTAAAGCTTTGTTTTGAAAAATCTATAAACAATCTACACTTCACAGA
>NC_046657.1:17623255-17630690 GCF_010883055.1 Belonocnema kinseyi | reverse complement strand
TCGTTCATAAGTCCATGGACATTGTTACAGTGTACTAAGCCGTCTTCTTCTGCAAAGTATTTTTGGAATGACTCATCCCTATTCCGATAAAATAAAACCTTTCTTTTTTTAGATAGCATATTTCTTTCTTTTAGTCTTGAAGCTAGCAATTCAGTCCCATCTTTCGGCAGCCCTAGTTCTCTGATTAAAACATTCAGTTCTTCTTGATTAAATGGGCATAACGCAGGTTTTGAGTAGTTTTAAAATTTTTTCTTCATCTTTTGATCACCGCACACGTCGCAGTATCCATCACTGTTTCCAGAACATTCATGTACATCTTCCGAACACGATCATGTTTTGGAATTTTTCATATTAGCCATAGATGTATCAAAAACCCACACGGTAGGGCTCCCGTTCAAAATGCGGGTGAGTCCGCCGGCCTAGGGATGATAACCCCCCTACCTTTCTTCTACTTAGTATGGGGACTTTCTGACTTCGACGAGGACGTCAACTCGTCGTCAACACTCTTTCTCGCAGTTGTTATTTTTTTTCTTTTCTCTGAGAAGATTTACCACGTAGCATGCTATTTCATCTGAATTAGATTGAGATTCCAGCATAAGCTGCACAACGTTGTCAGGCGTTAAAACCGTTCCAAGGATTGTATCCAAATCAGCCTTTTTGGTTCCCATCTTTTACATTGGAACAATCTGTGTTCAGCATCATCGACATCCGTTGAACAATAGTCACAATTATGACTCTGATTTTTAAACTTCCCTACTGATCCACGGTTGCACTTCTTCTATTAACCTGGCAGTCCATCTGCCTCTCGTTTCCTCTCTCCATTGCTGTGCCATTTTTCAATAGTCGCATTTCTTTCCATAGTATCGATATTTCTATCAGCTCCTTCTGCTTTTGCCTTACAGATTTTTTTGCCAATCTGTATGCGCAAGAAACTCTGAATGCACCCTTATACTGCACCTTCAAAAGACGATTGCGCCGGCATTTTACTTTAAGGGCATCAGCCCTCACCTCTGCTCCGTAAAGCAAAATGAAATTTGCTACGCTCATTAAAATTCTCCTTTTTGAGCTTCTCGGGCCTCTTACATTCAACATAAGCCGCGATAACATGACAACCATTTTCACGACTTTAGTATCTGTCTTCGTAATTTGTATCTCGAAGTTCAGTTTTGCGTCAATATCGATACCAAGGTACTTCAGTGCATCTATGGCTTCTATGGAGTGCCCCGCGGTTTTCTTATTGGCCAGTTGAAGATGGTGATTACTGAGCCAGTTTTCCATTTTCATGGCGACAATGGTTAACTGGGCTTTGTGCAACACCTGCAGTGACCTTGGCACTGTATTCTCCCTTCATGGTCTCAAATGTCAACCACCTACCGTGGACCTTCTAACTCGGAAACCATGTTGGTTACTGGCCAGGCCTCCTGCTGCTTGAATGGCCGCTCTTAATCTGGCTCGGATACATCTCTCGAACAGCTTCCCTATAACATCGAGCATACGGAGTAGTCTATATGACGACTATGTGATAGGTGGACCCTTACCTTTGTCCATCAGGACAATGTTCTTTTTTTCCACCTTTAAAAAAAAACCCGCTCTTAGGCTAGCGTTAAACATGTTGAGAAGCATAAAAGGGTACTTCTCAGCTATCTCCTTCACTACCTCATCGGAATTACATCAGGGCCTGGCGCTTTGCCGCAAGCCATTTTGGATGCTGCTGTACACAGTTCCTCCCTACTAAAAGGAGGAAATGCTTCAAACAGCGCTTCCCTCATGACATTTCTTTTTGGATGTTTTGGAAAAAGGTTCTCTACTATCCGTCGCATCGTCGCAGGATCCATGCCCGCAACTGGTGATTGACTGTAAAGCTTGCCAGTTACAATTTGGTACCCTAATCCCCAGACATCTTGATCTACTGCGTTTCTAACCTGTACCCATTTGTTGCGCTTACTTTCATTGATAGCGCGGTTCAGTGTATTTTTTGCAGCTATATATGCCTTGTTGACCTCGAGAATATCTCTACCTTTCTTATAAGACCTAAAGAATTTTCGTTTAAGTTGCAAACAATAAACTCTTAGTAAAGCAATTTCGTTCTTCCACCAGTACGCAGCTGGTTATTGGCGTTTGGCTGACCGTTTTGGCATTCATGCATTAAAACCCTGCACCCTAGCACCCGTCTTAGAAATTTTCTCGAGTAGCTTGCTTTTGTCTAGCTTGCTTGAATTGCAACCTTTTTTTTTGCTTACCGCCTTTATGCGCCTTGCCAATCGTAAACGGGTCACAGTCCAAGTGGAAGCATATATGCTGGTGATCGCTTGTTTTGTAGTCTTCATGGACCTCTTGTCCTGATACCAATTATTGCCTTTTCTAAGCCCATATTTTTCGCAGATAATGAAAAAGTCAGCACTTTTAGTATCTGCTAGCATAGTGATTAAGTCTTGGGCTAGATGACAGTGGCCCAGGTTGTCCTGAAGGATGACCGCGATTATCTCCTTTTCTTACACTTTTTCTTGGCATCCAGGAACGCCGCACACGTTGTTGATCCCATGACATGGTTATGATTCTTTTCCTGATCTCTCTCTCTCTCTTTACACACAAGTAACACTATGGGGTTGCTCTGCAGTTGGTCTTTTGTCAGTCTTTGTCACCGCACTTCCAGCACGACCTATCTCTATTAGTTTCCTGACAACCTATCGCCATGTGGCCATACCCATGGTATAGGAAACATCGTAGCAACGTTACCCTCTTCCTTATGTGACAGCTGACCTAGCATATCTTTATATCGCTCATCTCATCCAGTTTGTTGGCATACGTCTGTTCCAAATCGACAAAAACCATAATATTCCCCCAGCGGTTTGGTTGTGACATATTGATCTTAATATCTTCAATCGATCTTATTTCTAGGGCAGTCTTTAGGGCTCTTTTTATTTCATCCTTCTCCGTTGACCTTTCCTTTCCTTTTACTTCTACAGCGGCCTGAAGAGCTAAACTAAACCTGGACTTGTCTTCAGGTTTGGCGCTTAGTTCGACCAATACGTCTCCCTTCCTCGTTTCCCTGATAGAATAGACTTTGATTCCCATATCATCAGGTTTGACATTGACCTTAATATCCCTGGGCTGGACGCTACAGCCTGCAACTTTCTCCTTGGCTGGGTATAAGGACTTTTAAGTGGACTGGGAGTATTCTCATCCCTCCTGCGCTTTTCAGGAGGTCTTGTTTCCTGACCTTGTTGCTCGTGCGGCATCTTGGGTTCCATATTTTCTGCTTCGGCGTTCTTCTTGATTTTCATAATCTTGGCTCTCCAGATTACCATGTATTCGAGAAGGCCCTGAAGCAATATACACATTTATATCCTTTTGTGCGTTCGTGGTAGCTTTACACTGCTGTTCCGCATTTCTAATGGCCTCTATCAGTGACTTAAGCCGTTCTTCTTCCTGTTTTTCTAAATCTTCCGAATTATCCATTTCTGAGGAATTTGCATGAGCATTTGTTGCCGGTTTGGAAGTCTTTCGGGGAATCTCCCTTTTCGCTTGCTCACCTTTGTGTAGTTCTGCGGTTGTTGAACTTTCGCCTCCCTTTTGACTTGAGCTGTTTTGCTTCCCCCCAAAATCCATGGAATCAGCACCAGCCATCGGAGCTTTCACCTGATCGGAACCGGCTGAAAGATCGGAACTCTCTTGAGGCAGTGTGTTTTGGAGAAGCTTATTCATTAATGTTTTATGATTCGGGATTTCTTCCCCTAGGTGGTTTTTTTCCACCCCGGGTTATTTGATTTCTCCGGTACCACCCATATCTAGGAAGCGTTCCCCTATCCGCAACCTGAGGAGGCGCCCGTTCGGGGACCAGCAACCCCACACGGGAGTGGTGCTAATAGTAGTAGTGGTGGTAGTAGGAGTAGTAGTTTTTTGTTCAACAATTGTTAAACTACTACGAAAATATTTAATTCTATAAATATTAAAAAAAAGATATTAGACTGCAAGCATACTGAGGTATCAGAGACGTGCGACAGGAATTAAAAAAAATATTAATGAAATAGACCTTGGTCCATGACTTCACACACGTAACCTTTATGATTTGGGGCTTTTGGGGTAATGGTTATATGGGATTTCGGGGTTATAGAGCTCCTTACCCTTGACTATGTTATGCAAGAAAACTTACGATATGGTTATGTTTTCCCAAACAAGATTTTTCTTCTGAATGAGTTTACGGGATGTTGCGTTTATAAGGTTTTATTATTATAAGGTAAGGCAATTATGAAGCTATGGGGTTATGAGGTTACCAGATTTAGGGGACGAGGGTGAAAATAGTATAGGGTAAATAATTTTTGCGGTTTCGTTCGTTTAGTGAGTGTTTTGAGGTTATGTCAAAATACTGGCGTCTAGGGGTTAAACGGGTTGAATATTCTGTTTCAGATGGAAAAAATACATATGAATATCATATTGGCATCCGAGACTCAGAAGCAATTTTTTTTGTGGGCCTGTGTAATTCGTCAGGCCTTACCAACCTGACGTAGTAAGCAAACTATCCATGCTTTTTGTTCAGAACGTGACGTAATAGACTGGTATTTCATTCCTCCAGCCACTTTAAATATGTGATTTCGATATTTTGTTGCACTTGCAGATTAGTATAGGTCTTTTTGGATAACTTCATTCTCTGATCTACACTAAAATTATTAATCTCTAAGAAAAGGAATTTTCAACAGGAGAGTTCAATATTCTAACCAAAGGATGATTTGATAACTAGGAAAAATTTGTAGTGCAAGGAGTTATACAAAATTTAAGAAAATCTTTTAGCTTTCATAGTTCAAGACTGAATAATAGGTCAATAATAGGGGAACAAATTGTACGTAAAATAAAAAAGGTTTCAATATGTCTGCTGTCGAAAACGAATGAAGAAAAAATTATAAATGAACTGTTTTTATTCTATTTGTTCATTATTTATATAAAAGGTTACACAGATAGAAAAATATATAATATTTGCAGAGATTCGAGAGTTATCTTTAAATGCAACAAAAATTACCACTACGTTATTGTAAAGAATTTTTATATTGGCATTAGGGTAAATTGGCCAACGTCTTGACCGCTGGTAGGGGCTGTCCCCAGTGTTAAATAAGTAATTAATAGTTTTTTTAACCCATAATATTGAAATAAATGACATCATGCACGAACTTAATTTTTCTCTGCCGTGCAGCTTCTTCCTCTCTCTCTCTCTCTCTCCTTCTCTATCTGTCCTTCTCTTTCCATCGCTCTCTGCTTATATCTCGATCTCTATCATCTCCCACTCTGTGCGTTCTTCCTCTCTCATTAAATAAGTTAAGGTTGCAGTGGTTGAAGTAAGAATACTACGTAATCCAACAAAATACAATATTACACAAACTTAATCAGCACTTTGAACAGAAGAACAATATAGGGCCTAAATCTATTGCCGATAAACAACTTTCCTCTTTTGGTTAATGCCCCTTGATTTTTATTCCCTTCTTCAGCTTCTCTATTCTTAAAAACGTCTTTTGCATTTTTGACTTCCAATTTAGCCGACCTGGCTGCTAGAATTGCATCCTGGAGAGATCTCGGTCTCTCCATCCTAACTCTCAACATCATTCGCGGATCCAACCCCATAATAAAATTTTCACATGCAGTATCCCTGGCCGATTTAATCATTAACGTAGCACATTCAATTCTATTTTTCTCTTCGATTAAATCTATTATATTTTTTTAGCAAATCACTGACCTTATCTCCATTACCTTTTTCTTTTTCGTCAAACTTTTACGCTACTGTAGCTAATAGGGAGTTAAGCTGAGTTTCTTTAGTCGGTGAAGACATTTTTCAAATATTTTAACAACTCCGCTAGAGTACAGATTTCCCTGTCTAATATCGCCGCAAAAAATCAAGACCCCTCACTTTAGAAGGCAATAACTCCGCAGAAAAAATGTGAAGAGGTTCGTATAAGAACCACACGAATCCGATAAGTTTTCTTAATGAAATGATGTTTCTCTAATTTGCGTAAAAAAATTTAGTTCCGAACTAATTAGCAAAATACAAGTGAAAATGCGGTCGCGAGGTCCATTGTTGAGATACGTTAACTTTCACATGACCCCAGAGCTAAGAATATGTTGGAAAAAATATTTAAAAATGTTAGTTTTGCAAGGATTTTTGTTGAATGTTTTTATTTAGGGATTGGATAGAGCTATCGCGCTGTTTAATAGCACAGGCGTAGAAAAAAGTGTAGAAAGAAAAGTCCGTCATGTTTCTCAGCGGCAGGCAGCTGTTTTCTCCAGATTTTCCCACAGCTGCTGCTCGCTCAGCAGGGCCGTCTCAATGCTTTGAGGCGGACTGCGCCCTTCTCTTCTGATACAAAATTTTCATAATATAATACAGTATAAAGTATTTTTTTAGAAATTCAGTTTAAACACTCGTTTTTGAAAAATTCAAGAAGGTTTTGACATTTTTGTCTCAAGAAAGTTTCGTTCAGAACTGCACCATATTGCGAATATCAAAAAATACACCTTAAGAGTATTAAAATCACAAAAGTTATAAGAGTTTAAAGAAAAGGACCAAATTTTTCAATTTTGAGTATCCTGTCATTTCTGGAAATTATTCAAAAATCAAGTTAGAGTTTTTCTTTCAACACCCACAAGAACAAATACTACAATTTTCATAAAAATTACAAACAATAGCTTAAGTTCTTCACATGATTTGACATGAAATTGCACCCATATAATATATAAGTAATAATAATTATTAGAGTTATAGCACAAAAGTATATGAAAATAATTGTTCATAAACGGCAATTGCTAACAAAACTTTACAATCACGTGTCTTTGTAGAATAATAATTATTTCTAAAATTATTATGAAAATTTTGTATCAGAAGAGAAGGGCACAGTCCGCCTCAAAGCATTGAGACGGCCCTGCTGAGCGAACAGCAGCTGTGGGAAAATTTGGAGAAAACAGCTGCCTGCCGCTGAGAAACATGACGGACTTTTTTTTCTACACTTTTTTCTACGCCTGTGCCATTAAACAGCGCAAAAGCCCTATCCAATCCCTAAATAAGAACATTCAACAAAAATCCTTGCAAAACTAATATTTTAAAATATTTTTTCCAATATATTCTTAGCTCTGGGGTCATGTGGAAGTTAACGTATTTCAACAATGGGCCACGCGACCGCATTTTCACTTGTATTTTGCTAATTAGCTCGGAACGAAATTTTTTTACGCAAATTAGAGAAACATCATTTCATTAAGAAAACTTATCAGATTCGTGTGGTTCTTATACGAACCTCTTCACATTTTTTCTGCGGAGTTATTGCCTTCTAAAGTGAGGGGTCTTGATTTTTTGCGTCGATATTAGACAGGGAAATCTGTACTCTAGCGGAGTTGTTAAAATATTTGAAAAATGTCTTCACCGACTAAAGAAACTCAGCTTAACTCCCTATTAGCTACA
>NC_046657.1:17605170-17623155 GCF_010883055.1 Belonocnema kinseyi | reverse complement strand
TGATTAAATCGGCCAGGGATACTGCATGTGAAAATTTTATTATGGGGTTGGATCCGCGAATGATGTTGAGAGTTAGGATGGAGAGACCGAGATCTCTCCAGGGTGCAATTCTAGCAGCCATGTCGGCTAAATTGGAAGTCAAAAATGCAAAAGACGTTTTTAAGAATAGAGAAGCTGAAGAAGGGAATAAAAATCAAGGGGCATTAACCAAAAGAGGAAAGTCGTATATCGGCAATAGATTTAGGCCCTATAGAGGGAATGGGAGGGCGTATGCATTTGAAACTGGAAAAGAAAAAATCAATGTGGAATTAAGTATTTTAATCAGCAAGGGATAAAAGGAAGAGGCAGAGGTGGTGGAGCCACTGGATGATGGAAGAGCAGAGGCGGCCAGCGAAGCCCCCCCTCCCCACTCACAGGTGATCTGCCGCTGATGTGGCCTGTCGCGTAACTTTGTAAGGGTTGTGCTTCGCTTGTCCCTCAAAATTCTATAGTCTGTCGCAAGTGTTCAAAGTCAGGCCATGCAACGAGGGATTGCCCGGATGTCGGTTCACCATCCCTCTCTTTTAGATGTCAACATCCGGGGCATTTTGCACGAGTTTGCACTTTTATAGAAATTTAGCTGAAAGGTGAAAAATTCTGTAAATATTGCAAAGCAAAAGAACACGGCATAGATAGTTTCGAAAAATTGTCCAAAAAAGTAAAACAAAACAAAAAAGCACAGAAAAAATAATAATAAAGTACATATTTATTGCTGAAAGCCCGTACATCGACATTTTCTCTCAGTTTTGGAATCAACAGAATTCTCAAATCTCCTTTATTGACTTTTTGTTGTTTTTCTCAATGACTTGAAAACGTATGTTTTACATTTTGAGACATATAAAATTATTTCCTTTTTATAAGACCATCATTTTACTATAATTAAATAAAAATGTTTACATTGTGATCCATTATGAAAAGGTATTAGTTTTATGTGAAAACTATCGTCGTCTGTATATCGAATAACTTTCGAAAGACTAATCAGATTGGATTGCGCTTTGGCACACAGTTTAAGGGACCGAAAAGAAAGATCGAGTTTGTAACCAGGCATTTTTGATAAAAATTCAAAAAGTTGAAACTTTTTTTAACAATTTACGAGGTAAATTTTTTCAAGACTTGAAAATTCCATTTACGGCTATTTTCAGTGCACAAAAATACAAACAGTTTTCCCAATGCCTTTTTTTTATGAAAATAACTTTACCAGAGTTATAGCATTTTTTAAATTCAGAAAAACAAACGGAAATGAACATTTAAAGTCAAACAGCGCACGATATGAAAAAATTCAAGACCAGGAAAACTTTATTTTTTGAAGTCCCTACAAGATTATTCTAACAATTTTTTTGAAAAATCAAAAATTCTAATTTCGATCGCACAAAGAAATAATCAGAAATCAATAACTTTTTTTCACGGTCAAACCAAGTAAGATACGAAAAAATATGAATCAACGAAAATTATGCTTCTAAAAAAGATCTACACATATGTGATGAATCACTTTTGGATAGAATTAGAAGTTTTTCTCTTATTCGTAAAAAACAACATTGAAAATAAAGAAAATTGAATTTTTTGACAAATGACACAGGCTGCGTAAAAAATTAGGCAAAAGGGGTTAAACCAAAAAATATCTACGAATTTTGTACGCATTTTTTTCTTTATAGGATACGCAGTTTTTGTTTTAGTTGAAAAAAACTTAAAAAATAAAAATTACATTTTTTTGGAGAACTATACAAGGTATGAACAAAATTAAAAGATGAAAGTTGTTCACCCAAAAAGGATCTAGAAATTGGTTATGAATAGTTTTAAGGCAGAATGAGTATATTTTTTCTAATGTTAAAAAATAAGATTATAAATTTAAAAAATACTATAAAAAAAGGCAGGAAAAACATGTATCGTTTTTTCGATCACGCTAGTGCGCATGTCATCTGTTGATTCCCCCATAAGTCAAAGGCTCGATTGATTTCACGAGGCAGCGTCACATTCCCAGGCATTACGTATCTGAACTTCATCCGAGATGACAGTAGATTTCAATCATGAATTTTGTAAAAAATAATAATACAAAGTTCCTCATACCAATGCGTCTTCTCCATAAAGTTTTTTCTTTGTTCTTATTCTACACCTCCAGGTGAGTTTTCGTCAAATATTTGTTTTGTATTGTTAAATAATTGTGTTCAAATTTTGATATTCTATTCCAAGATTCCTCTTACCCGCATCAAAAACAATAAATTTTCCACCTGTGCTCATTAAAATAGTTCAAAAACTGGACTTTTAATTTTTCATTATTGACCCCCTCCCCCGGGCCCAATGTGTTTGTTTTCTGAAAAAATGTCTCTTTTCTTTTCATCAGTCAAAATCAACCAGCGTTCCTTGGGCTTTAGTTAGTACTAGAGGAATTGAATTTTCAGCGACCAATTTTTTTCTAAAAGCTTTTAAATTTGTTGCCAACCCTTAAGCCCTTTCCTTGTGCCCGGAAAATGTCGCTGAAAATAACAAACAGTTTTATATCAAACTCATGCTAAGGACCGTTTTTTTCTGTTTGAAACATTTTTTTTTTAAGTGCAAAATTTCCAAGTATTTTTTATCTAATTTTCAATTGTTTAAACAATTATAATTTTTTTCCTAATTATATTATGTAAAAATTCCATGATATTTTTACGAATATATCAAAACGCCAGGATTTCATCAGTCATATTTTATTAAAGAAAAAACCTTACATTTTATGAAAAAAGTTGAAAACTTACAAAAACTAGTCATTCTAACAATGGATTTTGTAAATTTTTGTTCTTATTTTAATTTTTCTTCAATAGAAAAAAAGTTTAATTCGTAAAATCATATTTTTTATGTTTGAGAAAACAATCTATACCACTCTAGTGTTTTTAATTTTAAGAGTAAGAAAAATAATCTTCAAGTATGGTTATTTGTTCATAAAATACGAAATTTTAGAACAATTATTCTAAAGATTTAATTCGTAGACAAATTATCTTCCAGAAGCTAAAAACAGTACAGTTATAAAAACCTTTTTCCCGAGAGAATAAGATATGATTTATTAAAATTCAATTTAAAATGCATTACAAAAATTATATTTCGAGGTTCCGCCAGCCTCATGAAGTTTAACACATAATTTGTAAAAGAAAAAGCATCATTCAAAAAATTTTATGCAGAATAATCATTACAACGAGATTCAGTTTGAATCTCAACAGTTTTCTTCACAATTAGCCAAAGAAGACTAATAAAATATTACTTTTCAAATATTGCCCCCATAAGTCTGTTTTACATTCCCAAAGAAACTTCTTTTTTTTAAAGTAATCCTAGAAATATGAAGTTTTTTTCTATAATATTCCGAATTTAATTTCATATTTTATCATTTTTATTCCACTTGTCAATTGATGTGCAATGATAATAATGAATGCAATTTAACACATATAATTTCTTAAACAAATTATTATTGTTTATGAACATCTTCTTTAATATGAATGCTAGGCAGTTGCTGTATTTTATAAAGTATTACACTGTTTTCCCATTTTTTAGTTAATAATTTAATTGATAATGCAACTTAATAAAAAATAATCATTTAAACAATTCATTATTATATATAACTGTCTTCTCTTGGAGTAATACTAGACAGTTGGGCTTTTTTCAAATCTTCAGTTTGCTTCGACTGCTTAGTCATAAATAAATAAATAATAAATATTCATAAACAGAAATAGTTTTTTAACTAGTACTGCAGTTTTTGTCACAGTGAATTATTATTTTTCCTAATTTGCCAGTGTTCAAAAAATCTTAATTCCAACAAAAGGTTATCTGACTGACTCTGGTACACCTTTTGTTATGAATTTTATAAACAATTTGAATTACAAACTGCAAAAACATCATAATTCGAGCTAAAAAAGCGCAAAACACCATGTTTAGATATGCATTTTTCATATTGATGATTCTGAATAAAATGTACAAAAACGTCTATTTTCTCGTGGGAAATACATGTTAATATTAAAAATAAAAATTCAAGCACATTTTTCGACCAACCCATTTCCACTCGACTAAATAAACTAAATAAAATAAAATTGAAAGGAAAATGATTCCCATTCAGAATAATTACGTAACTTTTTAATAATTATTTTATTTGTTCATTTAGGTTTAAAATTAAGCCAACCAGTACAATCACAGTAACCAGAATTCATGCATCAGTAGGTGGCACAGCGATTATCCTGATAACTGGTACTGATGGGAATTTATGTAATATCAGGTAAAGATTTCAGTTAGTCACACAGTTAGTTTTCAAGAATAGAAGATTCAGTTTCCACTGTTTAATACGCTTCAATTACGAATTGTTTCTAAGTATAAGTAAAGTAGTTGTTTTTTAATACGAAAATCATGATAGCAGCAATGTCCTCATTTCTTTTCAATAATTATTGAGGTGTGATGTGTTTCATACGAGTGAATGAATAAGTGACACCTCTTCATCTTAAAGGGGTTATATACAGTTAGAAGGCCGAAAAGAAACGAATTTTCCAGAATTTTTTCTGAGAAAACTTTTAAATTTATTGATCTAAAAATGTGTACACATATTACAGTATCTTTTAACTTTATTTTAAAACTTAGTATTAGAAAAATATTTATTTGGAAAGGAGCTACAGCTGATCTCCAGGAGCTCCACTCAAAAAAGACGTTTTGCGGTGACCACTATATCTCTGAACTGGATCATCTGAAATTAAAAAACCAAACAGATTTCGTTAATGTAATGTCAAATCTAGTAATTAATCAAAGGAATAAGCAAAATAAATTTTTTTGACAAAATGGCGGTTTCTAAAACAAAAAATCGATTTTTGACCGAAATTTCGCCCTTAAATTGTTTATAAAAAAAATCTTTACCGGTGAGGAAAAATCTTCGATTAATTACTAAAAAATATATTTAAGAATCTCGTGTTAAAGTTTGAGACTAATCGGTCTAGCCGTTTTCGAGTAATGTTGGTCACCGACGGAACTGATCACGCGGAACTGAGATTTCCTCTTGTTCTTTCAATTTTTTCGCCGAGGTACTGAAACTACTTTCATCCGTATGATAAGAGATTTTCTCATTTCTCTAGAAGACTTCACTTTCACGAAAAAATTACAGAAATAAATATGAACGAACTCACAAGTTTACTGCTTGGTTTAGCTGCTTATACTGACTACCACTCTGAAATATTTTCCAGTTTGGGGAGAGAAAAATAAAAATTTACTTTTCAGGTATAAAAAAACAACAACACTCTGTTGCTTTACGCATCTAAATACATTAGAAGGGAATATTTACAATAGGCGGGTGCATATAAGGGACAGCGTTCCAGGTAAGCGCTGCCACTCCGGTCTTGTACTTTCAAGCACAATAAAACGCCTTTTTCAAATTCGAGTGTAACTTCGAAAATATTCACCGGAACGATATGAAATTTTCTGTGTGTATTCTTAAATATATGTCCATTAAGAAAATAATATACTAAAGAATCGATTTTTTGAAAATTCTAACTGCATATAACCCCTTAAATGACAGTGCTTTTCTACTATCACTGACCGGTTCAATTAGTAGTATGCTAATTAATATCTAAAAGCTAGTATTAACTAGACAGCAAATGATAAATGTGATATATTGTTATTGTTTGATAGACGCATATTCACACGCTTTTCACAGATTTTTATGACCATCAAATTTTCAGACAATCTAAAAAAAACATTAAAATTAACATAAGTAACGTTTTTTTACTCCAAAGACGACTGATTATTTTGAAAGGGTAATGCAAAAAATCAGTTTTTTTTAAACCATTTTTTTAGGGGCAGAAGCAAAGGTGATACATAAATAATACTTGGTGTTCTTATTTAGCATATATTTATTTATATTACCAAATAATTTCATATAAAAGTATTACAAAATAGCGACAATTCAGCAATTCTCCCGACTCATGTTGAATCTGAGGCGCTCTGGGGCGTGCAGTATAACCGGTACCAATTTAAATCTACTTAAAAGAAAAAAATATGTCTTTAATCTACTTAAGTATAGCTAGTGAACATCAGCTTCAATGCGAAAATTATGCTTGGGTTCTAATGTCCATCCCCAAAAATTTCACAATCTGTAGAATAGCAATCAGGCCATCATTAAAAACACAGAAATATATGTTTTTACATTCAAGACTTTTTGACGCTGGTATACAATTTAGGTGCCAAATTCAAAGCTGCAGCATTTAAGCTTTCGTTGCTATTCTTCCTATAACCTCCTAAGCTACGGTTTAGTCATTCTTATTGGCTCGGCTCCTCATAAACTGATTTTGATTTTTTTTAATTTTCTAAAAAAGTGGCGATTTATGATGGAAGTTATCCAACGAATCAACCACTTGTGTCTTCTTCTAATTGTACCAAGATTCTAAGCACGTTTCATACTGTGGATTCGTGTTGCTTGACAATTTATGAAATAAGATCATTTCATAGCATTTTTTTCAGGGCTTATACTTTTTGCTTCTTATTTAGAAGGCCCTTAGCATCTCTTAAGACGATAAAAGATTGATTTTTTTTTTAATTCGACAGTGGCGTTTCAACTAAAAATTCATTTTTCATGATCCTGTCACTGATATACTTTTTGAAGAATTATCTAATTAGTAACTCTCCTTACTCGCGAGGAGAGCGTCTAGATGGCACCAACGGCTTTTTAATAGATTTTTATTTATACTTTATTATATTTTTACGAAGCCTTCATTTGAATTCTGATTTCAATTAAATTTTTCATTGAATAAAGTAATTCATGCAGGGTGTCACTCATCGGTCGCATGACACTTATTGGCGTCTTTATCTTGGCTCACTTTATTCATATAAGCCACGAATAAATGATAGCGATTAATAATATTGACTCGTCGATAAAGTTACATAAGAGACACGTTATCTCACGCTTGTGTTACTGTATGATTAAATAAAATATGTTTAACTGCTGTAACCTAATTAATATTTATCATTGTCGCATGGCTTCTTTCTTCTAAAATTAAGAACATTAGGTAGTTATTATTGGTCATGACTGGTGTAATTTATAAGATAATTAATTGAATAAATTATTTTAGTTAAATTTCACAGCATTTTTGAGATATTTGTATTTAATCCGTAATTTGTAGAATTCTAAGGAAGAAATAAGAACAGAAAAATTAAAATTCCACGAAAAACCTTAAAAGTTCAACGTTCTTCATAGAATTTTGAAGCATTTTTCTTTTTAATTTTCATTAGACTATTTGGAATTCTAAGCAGATCAAAGTTAAATGAAATTTAAGAAATCTTATAGAATTTCATCACTGCTTTTAAGGGGCTTAAAAAAATATACTAAATTTTTTTGGAAATACAAACCAAGGATTTCTTATTTCACTCCCATTATTCTGTTTTATATGGTCGGTTCGAATAAAACCTTATTAGTGAAAAATTGGGTACTGCAGACATTTGGGGATAATAATACATAAAATACTGCTTTCTACTAGTGATAAGATGTTAAAATACATTTTTAAAGAACTTTATAATTTTTTTTAGCAATTTCCCCTTAGAACATAGTTACAAAGTCATGATTTTTCCGAATTTTGAACCTATTTTCAAATTTTCAGTTAAGGCCAGACAATAATCAATTAAATTTAACTGATATAATTGTTTAAATAATTTATTATTATTAACCATAATATTCTCTTAGAAAAATCATATAAAGATGCGGTTTTTCGTAAAATATTAAATTTTTGTTAACTTTTCATTGTGAGCCGGCTGAAAATTGATGAATTAAAAAAACATAATTATTTAAGCAATACATTATTGTGATCTCATATAGTAATACTACATATTTACGGTTCTTTTTTGAACTTCGCTCTTTTCATCCATGTTGCACATGGTAAGGTAATAATTAATTTAGGCTAACAAACACTATTTCGTAAAAAATGTATTGTCATTTATAACTATCTTTTCATAAATAATAAATAAACAACAGAGAGAATATTTTTATAATTATCTTTCTTTTTTGAGAATATATTTTCCTAAAATGAAACATATATTTAAAGTATTGTTTACATTTTTTCTGTCAGGTATGTTTGAAGTGACTTTACTTTGATATACTGAGTGCCTTTTTGATAAAATTAATATCAATATTAATTATTTCTTCCTAAATAAAAAGTCAAAGAAAAACGAAAAATTTTATAAAACCCCGAAACTTAGTAGCATTAAATGGAAAGAAGACAGTTATAAACCATAACACATTGTTTAAACATGTATAGTATGTTTATTATGATGCATTAATGATCAAACCACTAAGTTAAAAGTGTGAACAAATTTCAGGAAAAGTCACAATTGACTAGCACCGAAAAAGAAAAAAATTATAAACAATAATAAGTTCTTTAAACAATAAAGTTCGTTAAATTTAATTAATAACTGTCTTGCCCTGAGTGAAAAGTTGCTAACAACTGCAAAATTTTAGAAAGGATCGCAGCTATATAGCATTACTATAGACGAATAATTATGATATATAATTATAACAGCAATTTCCTAACATTAGTCTAGGAGAATATTATCATAAATAATAATAGTTAATTGTTTAAGCAATCATTTCTGTTAAATAAAATTTCAAATTATTTCGAATTAAACTCACAAATGCTTTTTTTTTCTTGTGGGAAATACATGTCAAACTCAAGGGGGCATGCGAAACTTTGAAATATCACTTTTAAAAAACGTATTTATTTGTTTTTGTGATGGAACAAATTTTAGGACGATGTGAATAAAAATTAGAGAAATAGTATATTGTTCTACAAGTGCGAAAAGTTGACAGTTGCACACGAGCGTGATGTTTGCTGTACGTGCCAGTGGCGAATTGAAAGTAAGTTGTAGGTCAGCTGTAAACAAGTCGAGTACGAGCCGGAAACAACCTGAAGATGAGTTGATGAAAATTACTGTAAATTTAAAAACAGCTGCAACTTTCTACTTTCAGCAGCTGTTGCGCACAATGTTTTGTTAAACAAATGCAGGAATTTTTGTTATTTGAGAAAGAATAAAAACAAATTTTCCGGAAATTAATCGTCATTTTTATAAATTTGTGGTAAAGTCACAAAAAATAACCGAAAAATTCTTCAAAAAAAGAAAACGTTCTAACAGCTTTAGAAGTACAATTACTTATTATTCATAAACAAACGACTTTTTTCGAATAGAATAGTAAATTTAAACATTAACAAAAGTACGAATTGCGAGGAAATGACGCAGCACAACATTTAATACAAAAGATTAACAAATTTGTTGAAAGTTTTAATGGACTTTTCGCTTCCAAATTATTTAAAAATAACTCGATCACTATTTTAACCACTACATTCAATTATTGTTTCTTATCAAAATAAATATATAAGTATATTTTATGTCTCATCTCGAAATTTAGGATTACCCGTCAAATACTTTTCATAAACTTGGTTACTCGTCCCGAATTTTTAGTATGAATAGTATATGCTCTTTTTCAACTCTCTAATTAATTACAGATGACGCAAAATCCCTTAACCATTTTATGCACAGATCATTTTATCCGAGTCGATTTTTGTTATAGTTTCTTGATTTTCAATGAATTGAGTTACAGTTATGAATTTTGACAAATTAAAAAATGTTTAAAGAACGAATTATAATGCACGAGTAATAATGGCAACATTAATATATGATAAATCATTCAATAAAGTAACTTAATTTTAAATTTATATATATATCAGGATGACCTTTATGACCATGATTGTGCCAGCCCTGTCCTACTTCCCGTTTCCACAACGGCGAAATGTGATTAAAATTTCTATTAGCAAAATTTACTCACCAGAGCGCGTTGCGCATTACACGCTCTACAAACGCATTATGATGAACGGGTGATTTTCTCATAAATTTTACGAAGGATTTATTTATTTGTAAATGACTGTTAATGGTGCGATTACGTCATTTGGTGAAATTTATTCACTTAATATTGACCATATTGTCAATTTCAAAATGTAAATTCAATTGTATAAAATACACCTCAATTTATTTAATATTAAGCTAAAAAATAACATACAAAATAAAGAGGTAGAGAATAATAACTAATTTTGAATAATCTTAAAACAGGTATTATAAAGCAGAAGTTAGAGAAAAAATACTTTGGATCAGAATGACTTAGTTCATCATAGTTATTTTATATTTTATACGTTCTTTCAATTTTATCAACAAAGCGTGGTTTTTAAACATTTCTATTTTCGTTAGCTCACGTTAGCTTATCTTTTTTCTTAAAAAATGTCTTAAAAACCAAGTCGTTGGTTTTGGTTAGAAATAAATAGTTTGATATATAGCTAGTATGTAATGAAAACTTGTTTTATTTATCATTTATAAGATATTAAATATTTACAAGTAAAGGAAAATTATTATATGAAATCATGCAAATTCTGTATAAAAATAAAAATTCCGTATTATTAAACGAAATTAATTTAGTTAATTTAGTTAATACGGTGAATTTCTTTTAAATTCAAATTTTTTCTCAAATTCTATTTATTTTGAAATATCTTTTCATCGGCTTGAAGAAAAAAGAAGTCAAGGCAAATTAATACATGGAACTTGAATTCAAATTATTAATCTTAAAAATATATACTATCACATTTTTTACTTAATAATGAATATGATTTGTTATATTTAAAAAACTTTTAATAAAATTTATATCATTAAAGTTATATGCTTTTTTATGCCAAATACAGAAGAAAATTTCTCATTTCATTTGTATGGAGCTAGAAAAATAAAACGGAAATTATTTCTGCTAAGAAACGTACAAGTTTTTTTTCTTTCTTTTGTTCAGTGTATCAAGAAATTCTTACTGAATATACACTGTATACATTTTACGTAATTTCATGTGTTCTTTTTCTATTTTCTAGTCATTGATTTATGGAGCATGTGTATTTTGTGTCCTAAAATCACTTTAAAAACATTAATTCACGTCATATTCCAAAAAAAATTAATTATTTACAATTTTTAAATATTTATCTGTTATTAAAATGCATTTTTAATACATTTTTTCTCATCTGTTGATTGGCGCATTCATCAAAGGCTCGATTGATTTTCGCGAGGTATCGTGCCATCCCCAGGCACTACGTATCTAAGCGTCATTTGAAATAATAGTCGATTTCAATCATAATTCTTGTCAAAAAATATGGTACAAAATTCTAAATACCAATGTTTCATATCCTTGCATTATTCTTCTTCTTCTTTTTTTACATATTCTCTCACTAAAAATCTTGATATTCTACTCCGAGATTTCTCTTACCCACATTAAAAGCAATGCATTTTCTGCCCGTGTTCACTAGAATAGTCCAAAAATTTGACATCCAATTATTAATAATTAAGCCGCCCCCTCGCCAATTTGTTCTTTTTTAAGAAAAAGATAATTCCCATCTTCATAATCAGTTAAATCAACCCATTGCCCCTTGACTTTTAAAATTAACATGTGGTTTCAAGTGGATAAAGCTCCGTTTTCGAAAATATCGAAAAAAACAGTAATTTTTATTCACTTTTTTGAAATCAAAGCTTAGTCACTATTTGAGGAATAATTTTAATATAATAAATTGTAATAACTAGATTTGATAAGAATCAAATTAATCCTTTCTTCGACCGTCAATGAAAATATGAGTACCTTAATGTATGTCTCTTATTTACTTTGTTAATGTTCGTCGTTGTCCAAAAGCACTCTAAGAATTTTCCCGTCAATTAAGATGTAGTTTAAAAAAAAAACCTCTTAAATTTTATGAGGCTTTCCTATTATATGTTTTTCTCTTTTATTTATAAATTTTTATTGTTATGAGTAGGCTTAGGAAAATAAAAAGAACAGGTACTAGTTCAGAAATAATACACATGTTCTGTGTGCAACAATCTTTGGATAGACGAATTATAGCTTTTGTATTAAGCAGTGTACAGATTTACATTGTGACCAATAGAATTAATATCACATAATAAATATTAAAGTACTTACAGAACATTTTATTTGAACAGCATCTCGCAGCCTTGTTCCGTTTACAGTTTCAGAGTGATATTGCATTAGATTATTAAACTCAAAAGGTAGAAACTAAAAAAAACTAAAATACATCGTTACAAAACAAAAGCACCAGTCGACATCAATCACAAATCCATGACCATATAAATTGCGTGATCACGAATTTTTAGTAAGATTGAACGTTCGGGTTGTGAGAGATTCATTGTTGCTAAGGGCCATGACAAAATGTACTGGGCAGCAGACAGCAACTCGTGTGGGGATTTTTTAGACACTTCTTTGTCTTCATTTTCTGAAATACTCAAGGAAGAAGTGTCCTCTTCTTCAGTATTGACTTCAACGTTATCTGCCAATTTTTCAGGGGCAATCACAGACTCGATAATTTGATGATCGTTCAGTTCCCCGAAAGTAGAAACAGTGTCTTCTTCGAGTAACCAATCGTCGACTTCTGTGGGGGAAATATAATTTCCTCCGGGGATACGATCTAACAATCGAACGAGTTCGTTATTTAAATGAGGGACTTCAATCGCGTTGGATGCATTATCTGGCAACAACTTTTTCCACGCATTGCGCAAAGTTCTTTCTTTTAGCGAAATCCAAGCATCCTTGAGAATATTCATACAGGCCAAAACATCCCACGATTTTACGAAATTCATAACAGCGTTGTGAACATCGAACTGGCGAGAATGGACTTTCCGCAAAAACGCTGTCTTGTAATATCTTTTCAACGCAGAAATCAGTCCTTGATCCGTGGGTGGGATGAGACTCATCCTATTGGAAGGCAAATCTACTATTTCACAATTTGTGTCCAAAAGTCACAATTGTTCTGCACAAGGATGAGTAGGGGCGTTATCCAATACTAAGAGAATTGTGTAAAAATTATAAATAGTTGTATATAGAAGTAGTAGTGTATTTCGTAATGCCATACGTAGAAAAGTTAGTATTCTTCGCATATACTTCTATTCTTTTGGCCATTTTTAATTTATCCAAAATGTCTATTTTTTGTTGAATTGTTAAGGATGCCCTTTCTTTTCTGCAAATGAATTATATTGTTCACAAAGAGATTATGAAATGGATTTATCGATTCAAGTAATGAAATAAAATAAATATCTTTGCTTGCGAAACTCAAAATAAAAATGGATGAAAAACGTTCGTGCTTTCTTTAATTGAGAAATGTACACGTCAAATATGAGAAACGTCATAATTATTTTGGTACGTAAAAAGAAAGTCGCTGAATAAATAAAAATAAACAAATATTAAAAAATAGGAAACATTTTAACTAATGTGAGTATACAATAAAAAAACCAGTTAGTTTCTCTACTTCGTATTTATGTATTTCAATTGTATAATCTTTACACCAATCAATAGACAAATTAAATATGATATTTTTGTTCAATTTTAATATTATTTCATGTAAACAATAAACTAATTGATAGAATAAACTTCCAGTCTTATTTAAACAAGTTTTTTCAGTTATATTCAAAAATTGAATGGTATTGGATACATTTAGTTTCAGAAATATAAAACTTTGTAAGACAAAAATTGAATTTGATATGTGTAAGAAAATAAGTATGTGTAGATAATTTATTATTACGCTTTATTTTGTTGTTCACTTCAGTGTTACTGATTTATCGTTGCATTAAGTAAATCATGATAATAATTCAAAGACCATACTTTTATCATAGTTGTGTTATACTATTTTGTTGTAATTATTATTGATGTATTATTTCATAAAATGAATTGTGATATTTAAAAGACAATTTTTTACAATAGATGTGTTATACATTTCTGCTGTTATTATCAAATTCTAATTTATTCATGAAAACTTTTATTTTGAATTCTAAGAAAATAAATTGAATAGATATAATTTTTTAAATAATAGGATTTATTTCTCACAAAATACACTAGACTCATTTCTGATTAAAATCAAGATTAATAAGAGGTATTTAAAATGCACACTGTGCAAGGATCCATCGTAGTCGATGACCTATAACTAAAGCACGTACCAATTTTTTCACCGGAATTCGACCAGTGACTTGCACTGACTTGCACGCTCTCCTCACACGCACGTTTTCGCTTACTCCTCTTGCGCCCGAGAGTCGCTGTAGTGGAAGACTTTCCCCCGCGCGGGAATCACTCGCTATCGTGGAGATCGAAAGTCCCGAGCTCCTCGTCTGCACGGAGATCGAGTGTACATTCTTCTGATGACCGGAGTTTTCTTACCCTCACTCAACCAGAAATTATAAAAAGATAGGCATATGACCTATATTCTATCTGTGTACAGTCACAAGGGTGGGGAGCTTTCCGCCACGACAGGTTGGAAAGGATTAGGGATGCCCCCCCCCCCTCACAAAACGTTGGAAAGGTTAAGGGATGTAACCTACATTAATTCGGTGCCCATTCACAGGAAGAGTGCCATAAGTTCTATTCCAAGAAATTCTATACTTTGTGCGAACAGTTTCCTACCTTTCTCGAAAACTTTTTTTTCGGAGATATTTGAAATATATAAAAAGTGAATTTTGAGTAGATTTATAACTTTTTCTGAAGTTTTTTCAAAATTTTTATTATATTTTATTTTTATTTTATTTAGCGAGAAAACGCGAAAAAAACATTATTTCAATGGGTTTTTCATGGTTTTCACTATGAAAATCGGATTTGCACCAAATTTTAGTATAATTCTCGTGATCAGTGGCGTTAACATCCATAGGTATAGGAGTTTCAAATTATCAGAGGTATGCGCTTTTCGAAAGAACATTTCCCATCCTTTACTAACAGCCCCCCCCCCTCACCCCCCGAGCCTAGAGAATATACGTTTTAATAGATAATAGTATGAGCGCGTCCGCATGAAAGAGCTGGAATGGCTGGTCCTAGCTTAGGAGATCTTGACGTTTTTCTAATTGAGAAACGTAATCTCTAAATCTGAATCCGTGAGACTTCACTGATTCTCAGTACAATTTTACTGATTGAAAGAGCTATAAATGGGTCACTGACAATCAGTAAAAGGTTGATGATTGTTTCAGTGAAATAACCACTTTTGAGGGTTGAAAGCACTGCATCATGACAATTTAGCAATCATAATAAAATAATATTTTAGTACATTAAATCAAAGAATCAAAAAGCGAAAACCAAAAATCTATAAATCTGATCAAATATTAAAAAAGGGGAATAGTTCAGATGCTTTTTACTTAAAACCAACCTCACATATTACTTTAATTTCAAGATTGGACTGTCATATACAAACCTGTTAAGTGAGTACTTATTATACGAGTAAGATTATATTTATTCGGTCGTTGTTTTAGCAGACATACAGCCCACAAATTAAAAAATTTATTTCACTAATAAATTCTTCTTGGTACTTAAGTAAAAGAGTAACACCAGCACTTAACTTAAAAATTTAGAGGTCATGCTTCACATGATTCACTCTGGTGTTACTGAATTATTTAGTGAATAAGTCAGTAGGAACCAAATTACTTTTTGGTTCAAAATAACATACGGAGCACAGATATTGACCGATAGGGACGAAGCAAAATTTAAAAAACAGCTAATAAAATTCAAAGAAAGTTGTTGATTCTGATTTTTTGTTAAATTTCTCCAGTTTTTTATAAGTAAATAAATATGACGAAAAAATGTCAACCTATTCTATTTGTCGTTCCCGGTGCTCGTCACAGGGTCCAGAATATTGCCATTTTTGAATTCAACTATCTTAATTTTTTGTTAACCTTCTACTCTGCATACTTCTTGATAAGTTTATTTACATTCGTTCCTTATTATTTGTTTTAACTCGCCCTTTGTAATTTGATATAAAAGTTAAATAAATAATTGATGTGTTCGTTTTGATTTTCGCTTAAATGTAAATTCTATTCTTGTATGAATTCATATTATAATAATATTGTACCTAGACATTATAAGTTCAGCACGAATGAAAAAATATTCATGCTCACTTATCTGAAATATTAAGTATAATAATAATTTATAATACTTATCATTTCATTTCAAGTGAAAACATTATTATGGACTGAATTAAAATGTTAATAGTTGTATTGTATTTAGTTGCATTGATTTATTTATACTCCTTTATTTATACTTACTCCTTATTTTTACAGGTTTCATTTCTTTTCTTAAATTTCTTACAGCCAAACCATAATGACAAAGCAGAAGAACATATATATCAATCCGCTCAGCCACCATTATTTTATCACTCCCTTCCCTTTTACCATTTGTCCTTTTCTCTCACACCCCTTTTCACTCACCACATTTCCCTTTACTTTTTACTCTTCCTTTCTGTCCTTTGCTTTTTCCCTCTCCCTCTCTTAGTTCTTCATTTTTCTTCTTTGCCTCCTCCCTCCGTGCTGATCACAACCATGCATCCCGCTTCTTTGCCCCAGCTCCAGATTTTCCCTTCCACCTTCACTTCCAGTTTTTTTGTCATTACTTTGACACCAGCTCGCGCCAACCGCACCCTATCTTTCTAATTCAATCCTGCACGAACCTCTCTCTTTCCGCTGTGTCGTATTTCAACCGTAGCAAAACATTTCAAGTTCCCACTTCCTCTTGTTAGTTCCGCCCTGTTCTCTGATGTCTCCAACCTTAACGTTCTTCCTCCACCAATCCTTCATGACTTTCCAATCTTGGAGACCTTTTGAGTTCAGGCTGCCAATGTCCCTGCCACGCTCGTCACGTCACTTTCTTCTGCCCTCACGCCCAGCACTCTTATATCTCTACTCCTCCATACTCTTTCTTCTTTCTCCGTTTTGCACTCTGCCTGACTTAGTTTTCCTGGCTGCTCTCTCGATGTCACCTCATTCTCGCCTTCCTGACGTACTACGTCGCAACCTTTTGACCTTCTCACCTCCTTATTCTTCTCCCTATGTTGCGCCTAATTTTTCTGCGTTCTGCGCCTTGATCCCCGATTCAGTTTTTTAATTTTTTGTTTATGCTTTCCAAGATAACTTCCAGCTCTGTCCTCTCCTTCTTTCCACATTTGCCCTCGCTCTTTTCATATCCTATTCGAATATTATTTTCCTTGATAACTTGCCCAGTTCCTCCCTTATCTTCTCTCTGTTATTTCTTTTTCCACACTCTTCTTTAAACCTTTTGCCGCTTCCGCTCATCATTACTTTTTCTTCCTTCAAACATTATCACCACATTTCGCTTCTACAATGACAAACAGACTGGCTACAGCACCCTGTCTCACATCATTCCAGCCGTTTAATCGTCACCACTTGATTCGAGCGCACAACTTCTTTCTTTTCCTCTTTCAGGTGTCTCCACAGTCTCCAATCCTTCTCTACTGATCTCCAACAGGCGTCTCTATCTTAGTGTCATTTCGGTTTGGTAGATCTACATAACCTGACATTTCACCACGTGCTCTATTTCATGTCCACTTTTTTCCTTTTCTACCTTCTTCTTTTTACCACCTTCACAGTCACTAGTTTACATCTTTCCACTTTTGGTTTAGAATCACTCCTTTTCCACTCCCGTCAATCAAAATGTTAATAACTTTACTTGCTCAAGAATAAAAATAATTTAGAAATGATTTTTGTATTGATCAATTATTTATTCGACTTAATTATTTTTGTTTGGATACATTTTTCAAACCTTTTATTTTTCAGATTAAAAATTTTAAAGCTCATAATTTTTTTTACTTTCTTATATGAAAAGTGCTTTTTTTAATTGTTTAAAATTATCCCAACAGAACGATGCCGAACATATTTTACTTTCAGCTGCAAGTGTGCTTACTGCGATAAGAAAATTGATACCGGTACTATGTTACCAATTGTAGTAAATATTGTTCTGAATTTCGTCTCGAGTAAGAAGAGTCAAATATCAATTTTCAAGATATCTGTTTCATTTACAAATAATAAAGGAGTTGTTTAAAAATAATTCTAATGTTCATTTGATATTTTTTCAAAGCTAGTAAGTCGAAGCAAAACTAAGGATTTCAGAAAAAGACTGCA
>NC_046657.1:17599642-17605070 GCF_010883055.1 Belonocnema kinseyi | reverse complement strand
TCTTAAAAAAATGTATGTTAACTTACATTAATTATTACCTTCCTAATGTAAAAATTGAAAAAAAGTTTTAAAAAATACAAAAAAAATGAAACAGTATAGCTTTAACATCACTAATATAGTTAAATAACAAATAAATTTAGTTAAAGAATCATAAGCCGCTTACACTATTTATTTAAACATATAAGTAATCTGTTTAAAGTAGTATTTAATGTATTATAAGAAATTCCCTATATAATAATATAAAATAATTTCAATTAGCGCTAAAAACTCGTACAACCTTATGGAAAATAGCTGTTAAGCGTCATTGGCGTTGCGTAACCTCAGCATGTCATTTTTTTCGATTCGAAAAATTTCAGGATGATGTACATGAAAATTTGAAAAAAAATAAAATGTATTTTCAGACCAACTATTGTTTAATATATGAAATTGTATTATATTGACTGTCAAATGGTGAGGGAAGATGATTCCAACTCAGAATAATTATTTTATTTATTTATTCAGGCTAAACATAAAACCGAAAAATCCAACAACAGCAGCCGAAACTTCTTCACCATCAAGCATAACAACGTTTACCCTGATCACTGGACCCAATGGAAAAATCCGTAATATATTTCTCTTTATACAAGCTACAAATAAGTTATAGTGGTTAATTATATCTTATTTACTTATCGATGAAGTTACATAAGATATAATAGTGTTCTGGAACAAAAAATATTGCTCAATCATTTATTTATTTTTCACTATTTATATATTATCTAATATTTGTTTATTATATACTATGTAATATTTATCGATTCATTTATAATACATTTATTTACGTTTGACTTGAATGCTTAAATTGCAGCTGACCAGATGCCAGCTCGCACCTATAATAGTTAAAATTATACCCGATCATGAAAAGTTTCCCCCCAGATATTTTTTCGTAATTTTTTAAATCATTATATAACAAAATGTTCAGTGTAAAAATTTCAAGGTAAACAGACACCTTTTTGTTCTTTAATTTTTCTCAGATAGTGCCAAAGATTCTTATGTAGAATATTTTGTTATCCGATATTTTTTTATAATTTTCTATACAAAGTCTACAAACAAATTCATAGCCTGTACATTTGATGACAACAAAAGTCGCTTTCCACTTAGTTTCCCTTAAATTATGTCACCAGAGATTTTCAGTTATTCTAACTTTCTATATCTTTTAATTAATTATGCAAACGGATAATATAATCAGAACCCCAGTTTTTATTTAAGAAAAATAAAAAAAAATGTTTTTTCTGCCTTCAAATGTTTACAGAATACACCTGTTTTTATAATTTTTTTATGAAATTATTTAAAAATATTGGACGCAAAATTTTTACCATTAAATATCAATGGCGACAATATTTGAGAATTGAAAGATAATGATACGTCTTTCCGTGTTGAAATGTCCACATAGAAGCTTTGTTTGAATAGTTTTTTTAGAAAATTAAATAAGAAATTTCGAGCAACAAAATATCGTGATTAAACATCATTTGTATCATAAGTGTAAGATAACTAAGAGACAACCCTATATCTTTCTTCCTATGCGAAGAAAGGGGCTTTTTTTTAGTAAAATTTGTTTAAAAAATTAATAAAAAATGTCGGATGACAAATTTTCATCATTAAATGAAATATTATTTTCCTGCGAAATAAAGTAATTTTAATAGAAATATTTACTTGGCAAACGAACAATCTAGAATGTAGACTACTTATCAATTTAGTTTGTTTATAAGAATTAACTTTCCATGAAAATAATTAGTATTGCTTTCATGTAACTCCGCTTAGTAAATGCAGCGATTCTGAGCATGGAGCATTCCAATTTGAAACGGTTCAGACGGCCCTGACTGTTTACGTTTGGAACCCCCTAAATTGTGCCCAAAGCTATTTGAAGGCAACCCCCGAGACTGGACTGAAAGCTACAGTTTGGTGTATTTTCATTAACATAAAAGTTTAAATAAACAAAATTTTTTATTATGCCACATAAATCTCTTATTAATGTAGTGAAGAATAAAAAATGAATGTTCAAAATTGGAATTATAATACTTTCATTTCTTTAATTATGAAAGTTTAATTCCTTATAAGATAATAGCAGAAAATTATCTTTACAGATTTCTCCCGAACAAATGGATGTCTGAAGCGCATACATCCAGAAAATTCATCTTCTTCACTCCAACAGCAAAACTGTAAGTAATTTGTCATTTTTCAGCTCTTTAAAAATAATTTCTCCCGCCATAAATCAATATTACGAAAAAGTGAGACAATCTCGTCGAGTTTCAATGTTTATATAATTTTTTTTGTAATTTGTTGAAGGACAAAAGTGTAATTATAATAGTGATTAAAAAAGTAATCACAGGTCGATCGCTTGACTGAATAAAATTGAATTAAATATGAAACCCAATCAAAATAATTATCGCATTTATTAATGATTATATTTTTAATTTATTTAGGACGATCAAACACCCGAGGCTTCTACAAATAAAATTATTATTCTCATTATTGGAAAAGCTCGAATGAAGCTTAATATCATGAAACTCGGTTGTCAATTACAATCTAATTTAATGCTCGTTCCTAACAATTTTGTCAAAATAAACAGTATCATATTTTGAACTCCTAATTAAGAAATTTTTCTCTTTAACTTGTTTTTAACTCCTGAAAAAAATTACGTAATATAACTCACCTCATGCACCCAAACCACAAACAAATTATAGTGATGAATAATATGTACTTATCGATAAAGTTGGATAAGAGACACTTTATCTTACCATAATGTTACTATCAGATTAAATAAAAAAATGTGAATCTGATGTAAAATGATTATTGTGTATTATTCTTTCCTAGTCCCCTTCGATTAACATTAAGAAAGCGGAAAAAATCGATTATAAGCATAGTTCATTGATATCAAAGGAATGTTTTTAAATTTCATGTAATTTAAAAATATTTCACTTGGTTTACTTTTCTATTTTAGTTTCAAAGAAATGCAAGATTAAATTCATTTTAATTCACACAGTTATTCTAACTTCGCAAATTTTTATGGGTTCTCTTGAAATTTCACGGGATTTTTCGTTTGTAATTTTCATTAGTCTGTATAGAACTATAGGTGGATTAAAGTTTAATGGATTTTAACACTTTCAGGAATCTTTTGTAATATCATGGAAATTTTATAAGCGGTAAAAGGACTTTGAGGTTATTTCTAGGGATTGTGCTCAATTTTTTGGAAATTGTAGAAAATCTTTGGAGAATTTTAAGGGAAAGGGCAAATCCAAAGTAATTTGGGATAATTTTACGGTATTTTTTGTCTTTATTATAAGTCAAGTTCGAATTCTAAATGGATAATATTTTAAAGTAGTTGGTGTTGTTTACTCGAGTTTTATGATTCAAAGAGTTTAACCCTTCGATGGCACAGTGAGGTCAAAAAGACTCCAGACTTGAAAATTCTTGAAAATTTATAGGAAAATGGTACTTAAACAGCCCTATTCCCTTAGCCCGTACCCCCCCAAACCCCACAAAATTTAATTTGTTCATTTATTTAACTTCTACGATCTTTTCTTCACATGTAAAATAAATTTTGAAACAAAATGCCACATCATTCTTAAAATTTATTATTCAAGAGTGTGCAAAAAATTCAGCTACTCATAATAATAAATTGGCTCTTTGTGGGAAGCCTTTTCGCTTGGGGTCCAAAAGACCCCAGTGTGCCAGCTATGTTACGCGTTAGGAAGAATGTCATCAAAGGGTTTAAAAAATCAATTAATTTCAAGATAATTTTATAGGACTGTCCAAGAACTTGGCATCGTCATTTCAAATTTTCAAAAAAATTTAAGTTGTGCTAAATGGAGCGACAAAAATCCATTTTTGATCCAGGATTCCCAAAAAACATTTTGTAGGGTGACCTCCACAATTTTGATTAAAAAATTTAAAGTTGTTCCGATTGGTGCAAAACTCAAGAACTTACTATAAGCAGAAATATTATTTTGTGAATCATTTGCAAAAAAACAAAAAAATTTTGAGAAAATCAAAATTTGACCTGAAATTCAAAAAAAAAAATGGTTAGACCGCGATTTGTGCTAGACGAACACAAGTAATTCCTAATAAAATTTATAGAGATTCAGTGTAACGTAACTTAACGCATTTCTTTTAATAAGCATTCATTTAAATACAAAATATTAAAAATCTTGTTAAAACAGAATTAAAGAAAGGTGCTCCGCCTAAGGCCATTTTTTGTTTGCAATTTTTTTTAAACATCTTATGTCTGAGATTATAACACAAAGATATAACAAAACAAACAAAAACAAACAAAAATAAAACTCATATTTAAAGAAAATTAACATTTGGCCAAAAGCGACACGTTCAGCCCCGTATTGGGCTGCAATGTCAGGCCTAAGTATTTATTGGGTTTTGCTTTCGACGATAAATGGTTGCTGCACGCGAAATGTAAGAATTTCTTTTAAGATTATTTCAAGATTCTAATCGTTAATAACGTCCTGTTAGAGAGTGTTATAGCCCCTTTTTACTTGGGTATTATTACATATTACTTGGAAATAACCTCTTGGTTAACGTGCTTTTAACAAAAAAGATGAAATTTCAATCACAAAGATTAATTTTCTATTTAAAAACATCTGTTTTAACAAATGAACAAATAATAGAATTTTCAATCCAAGTACAATAATATATAAAGTATTCAAAATAAGATAGAATTCACTTAAATTCAGGCAGGTTCTACACATTATATAGCAGAATCTTTCAGCGATTAACATGTTCTTATAGTAAATTATGCAAGACGTTTTTTCTGAAATGATACAAAAAAAATGGAATTTAGACATCAATGTTAAGAATAATAAAAACAGATTAATTCTTTAACCATAAAATAATTTTTAATATAAAAGATGAAGTTTCAATTCAAAATATCAAATTTTAAACAAAAATAGAATGATTTAGTTTTTAGTTTATAAAAGTTAATATTCAATCCAAAAAATGAAATTTTCTACACTTTATTAAAAATTTTAATTAAAACAGATGAACTTGACACCAAATAGTAAAATTTTTGACAAAAAAGATGAATTTTTAATCACAACGATTAATTTTTAATTATACAAAATTTGTTAAAAACAAATAATAGAATTATCAGCTAAATTAATTTTCAATGCAAGAAAAATATTATAAATAGAATTTAAAATAAAATAGAATTTACTTATAACCAGAAAGGTTCTACACATTATTTAGCAGAATCTCTCAGCGATTAAAATTCTTTTATAGTAAATTATGCAAGACGTTTTTTTCCGATCTGAGAAAAAAAAATCGAATTTGAGCATCTATTTTAAGAATAATGAAAAACAGATTGATTTTTCACCCATAAAATAATTTTTAACAAAAAAGATGAAGTTTTATTTAAAACAGATGAACTTGACACCAAATAGTA
>NC_046657.1:17597619-17599542 GCF_010883055.1 Belonocnema kinseyi | reverse complement strand
GCAAGAGCAATATTATAAAAAGAATTAAAAATAAAATAGAATTTACTTATAACCAGGCAGGTTCTACACGTTATTTAGCAGAATCTCTCATCGATTAAAATTATTTTATAGTAAATTATGCAAGACGTTTTTTCCGATCCGAGACAAAAAAGTCGAATTTGAGCATCTATGTTATGAATAATAAAAAACAGATTAATTTTTCACCCATAAAATAATTTTTAAATAAGAAGATGAAGTTTAAACAAAAAATATCAAATTTTAAACAAAAATAGAATAATTCAGTTTGCAGTTTATAAAAGTTAATATTCGATCAAAAAATGAAATTGTTTACAGATTATTTTAAATTTTAATTAAAAGAGATGAACTTGACACCAAAGAGTAAAAGTTTTAACAAAAAAGATGATATTTCAAACACAAACATTAATTTTCAATTTTAAAAAATTGTTTTAAACAAATAATAGAATTTTCAACTTAATTAATTTTCAATGCAAGAACAATATTATCAAAATTATTTTAAATAAAATAGAGTTCACTTAAAATCAGGCAGGTTCTACACATTATTTAACATAATCTTTCAGCGATTAAAATTGTTTTATAGTAAATTATGGAAGACATTTTTTTCCAATCTAAGACAAAATAATCGAATTTGGACATCTATGCTAGGAATAATAAAAAACAGATTAATTTTTTACCCATAACATTAATTCTCTACAAAAAAACGATTAGTGGAGTTTTCAACTAAAAAAATAATTTTTTAATTAAAAATATAAATATATAAAACCAGGAATAGGATAATTCCTTTTTAGTTGAAATAAATAATATTTAACAAGAAACAATTAAATTTCAACAAATTAATTGAAATTTTACTAAAATAGATGCATTTGATGATACATACATAGTTGAACTTTTAAGCAAACAGATGTATTTTCAACCAAGAAGATTAATTTTATATAAAAAAGACGATGTTTGCAACAAATTATTAAATTTTCAACCAATAAATATCCATTTTTAATTCCAAATTTCAGTGTTCCACCAAAAGCGGGATAGTTAAACTTTCAGTTAGAGAATTTAATTTTTACCAAAAAAAAACGGAATGTGTAACTTAATAGTTTTGTTCTTAATCACAAAGATGATTTTTCAAACGAGAAGACTAATTTTCTACCGAAATAACGAATTTACATTGAAATATGTGCATTTTCAAACCAAAGGGTTGAATTTTCAACTAAAAAAGATACATTTTTAATTTCAAATATCAATTCTCTACCAAAAATGATATAATCCAATTTTATTTTACATAAATTAATTTGGGACTAACTTTGAAGGAATTTTCAACAAAATAGTTAAATTCTCAATTAAAAAGATGAATTTCCAAGGAAGTAGTTTTATATTTCTAACAAAAAACACAAATTTTCAACAAAATACATAAATTTCCAAACAAATAATTTCACTTTTAACTAAAAAAGATCAAGGTTCAATAAAAAATATCAAATTTTAAACAAAAATAGAATAATGCAGCTTTTAGTTTATAAAAGTTAATATTCAATAAAAAAATTAAATTTTCTATAGATTATTTCAAATTTTAAACGAAACAGATGAATTTGACACCAAACAGTAGAGACAATGGTGGCCTATATCAGAGAATTTTATTAAATCTATGAAAAGTAAACAATATCTTGTAAGTACACAGTTTTACAAATGGAAGCAGTATTTTTTGATTAATATCTTAGTTGTGAACTAATAAAAAATGAAAATCACTTATTTTTAAATTAAAATTTTGTTTAATTTTATTGATAACTATTGATAAATCTTGCAGTAATCTTGAAACATTATTTTATTTTAAAGAAGTGCAATTAATGAGAAAACAATACCAATGTAATCGAAAAAGTTTTGTCATCAATTTTTTATTTAATGAAACCATTTTCA
>NC_046657.1:17594611-17597519 GCF_010883055.1 Belonocnema kinseyi | reverse complement strand
TCTTTTTTTTTCGGAAATAAATTAATCGTCTGTGTAAAAAATTAACTTTGCTACTTTTGGTTTGAATTCGAATTTCTTACAGAAAATTAATCTTTATGATTGTAAATTCGTTTCCTTATTTTACAAAGCATCTCTTGGCAGCATCTGCATTCGCTGAAATATCAAATATTACATTTTCTATCTAAAATTCATATTCGCGGGTTAAAATGTCAACTACTTTGTTGAAAATGTACATGCAGGTTCGAAAATTCAACTCTGGTTAAAAATTTAAATATTTTGTTGAAAATCTTTTCTTTTTGTTTTAAGATATCCACCAGCACGTTTTTATTGAGAATTCTTTTTTTTAATGCAACTCTTTTTGGTTAAAGATTAATCTTTTTTGTTTGAGAATTTGGGCATTCAGTTTAAAATCAATATTTGTAGGTTGAAAATTTAACTATTTGGTTAAAAGTTAAACTATTTGGTGTCAAATGCAAATCTTTCATTGAAAAGCCAAATTTTTAACAAAACCGTTTACACTGATAATGAAAAAGTTTCATTTTCAGTTTTAAAAAATTAACGAATTTGCAATCAAATAGTTACTTTTTCTTCCAAAAATATAACATTTTAACAAAATGGTTAAACTTTTAAATAAGTAGATAAAATTTCAACCAAAAACTAAAAAATATGATTATTCTAAAACAACAACAGCTGAATTGAATAAAAAAGTTCATTTCATGAAAATTTTTAACCAGAGATACATTTTTAACCAAAATAATGAATCTTCTAAACAAAAAAATAATTTGTAAAAGGTCATTCAACCTTAAAACAATTAGAAAAATATTCAACAAAAAGGATTAATTCACAACCAAAGAAAGAAAGAATTTTCAGCTAAAATGATGAATCTTCAACCCAAGAAAGATCCAATTTTACTCATTTAGTTTAACATTTAACCAAGTAGTCGAATGCAAACAAAAAATACAAATTTTAAACAAAATATTTGAATCCTCAACAAAGGAGCGTTAACAAAAGATAATTCACAACTATCAAATTACAGTTGTAGATGTATATATGCATATATTATCGAGCGCAAAGCTCTAGAACGAACAAAGAAAAAAGAAAAATATCTACAAAATTGTTGAGTTTTCCACCCAAAAAGGCAAGTTTTAAAAAGCAGTTGAATTTTAAACTTTAAGGGATACATTTTCATTGTGTTCATGTTCAGTAAGAAAATCAAGTTTCTATCCAAAGAGATGAGTTTTTAACCAAGAAACAATTTCAGTCAAGAGATAAAAAAATACATCTAAATTGTTGAACATTTTCAACAAAAAATTAAAAAAAAACTGTTCCCTTATAGTTTAAAAATCAAGTAATTGGTTCAAAATTAGTCTTTTTTGTAAAACATTAATCTTATGGGTTAAAAATTAATCTTTTGAACATAGAATTTTTTTAGGACGAAAAAATAGTTTTCTTAAAATTTAATCTGAAAACAACAAAATTTCCTTCCTGATCGATTCAAAGACTTGAATTGCAGAATCTGCCTAATGGTAAATGGATTCGATCTGTATGTATGTCTGTATCTCTGTCTGTCTGTCTGCGAACACGATAACTTTCGAAAAAATTAATTTATTAGATTGCCCTTTGGTACACTCGTTTAGTGTCCTAAATTAAAGGTCAAGTTCGTTAGCCAGCCACGTTGGATAAAAATTCAAAAAGTGGGCACATTTTGAATATTTTTTAGACCACTTTTTTGAAGATTTCAAAATTCTCTGAAGGGTTACTTATAACATTCAAAAAGTTGAACAACTTATCCTAAGAACTTTTTTTGAAAAATCAAAAATTACCAAAAATGTTTGAAACCACATTTTTTCAAGATTTAAAAATTCTATGTACGGTCGTTCATAGTACTTAAAAACTCAAACAATTTATCCCTATGACTTTTTTCTATAAATAGAAAATCATCAGAGTTAGAGCATTTTCAAAATTAAAAAAAAAACTAAAATGAACATTTTAAGCCAAACAACACATGATATGATATACGGCTATTTATAGCTCACGAAAATGTTAACAATTTATCATGATGGATTTTTTTGATAACAAGAAAATTATCACAGTTATGGCTTTTTCAAACTACAAAATGAAAATGAAAATTCTAAACCAATCAAGGCACGATATAAAAAAAGGCAAGAAAAGGAAAACGTTACTTTTTGAAAAACTTACAAGGTCATCATAACAGGTTTTATAATTTAAAAAAAAATCGAAAATTCATCTTTTGATCGCACAAAAATAGTGAATTATTAAATTCTCATCATAATAAGAAGGTATTGTTTTATGGGAAAACTGACTATCGCGGATTTCTTAAAATTTTTACTTTTCGAGAATCCCTAATTCCCAAAGAAACCGGTATTACGATGACGTCTGCCTGTCGGCCTTGTCATTATCGTCGTTGTCGTTGTAGTCTGTAAACACAGTAACATTTGAAGTAATTATTTTATTGAATTTCCCTTTGACACACTTTATAAAGATATGAAAAGAAAGGATGATTTCGTTAGCCAGCTATTTTAAATAAAAATGCAATAATTTGGAGCATTTTCAAAATTTTTAAGACCACTTCTTTAAGATTTGAAATTTTCATATAGTGCTGTTTATAGTGCACAAAAATATGAATAATTTATCTCGATGACTTTTTTTGATAACAACAAAATTACCAGAGTTTCCAAACTTTAAAAAAGTAATAATAATAAAAACGAAAATGACTATTCTATGTCATTCAACGCGCCACATGAAAAAAGTCAACAAAAGAAAAATATTAGTTTTCAAAGACCTTCACGATTATCATAACATTCTCATCATAATGAGAAGACATTAGTTTTATGTGAAAACTTTCTATCGCTAAATGATCTGAATAAATGTATTATAAGTTTGATAC
>NC_046657.1:17585717-17594511 GCF_010883055.1 Belonocnema kinseyi | reverse complement strand
CTGTAAAACAGTTATAACACCTTGACCCTCCATCTACCACCATCAACTAAATTTTTTACAACACCTTCGCCCCACATGATAATTTTTCAAATAGTTATTTGCAGAAAGTATTATTTTGAATACAATATTTGATTAATTTTAATGTAATTTGAAATATAA
Organism: Belonocnema kinseyi; assembly: GCF_010883055.1. Lineage (NCBI taxonomy): Eukaryota > Metazoa > Arthropoda > Insecta > Hymenoptera > Cynipidae > Belonocnema > Belonocnema kinseyi. The sequence continues at coordinate 17,594,352 of NC_046657.1, read as the reverse complement.
TAATTATTATTTTAATTTTAAACAAAAAATTTATGTTTTTCATAAACTTTAATGTGATAAGTCCAGGGGAAAGTGGGAGACTTAACTAAACCCGATAATCGAAAATTGGCAGAAATTTGCCTTACAAAGAAGTCTACTGATTTGGTATAAATCGGAATAATAAAACAGTTATTACTAAAAATGTTATGACATTGATCGCATGAACTGATGTTGGGGAGACTTAACCAAAATTTTCAGGGAAGAGTTTACCGAGTGGCAACGAGCAAAATTGTGATGTAAAAATGCAAAGTTTATTATTTAAAGAATATGACTATCATCAACGTGAGCTACAAAATCATAGGAAATGCTATTCATCAATATTAGATGCAAATTAATCTTTAATCAAACAAAAAAAGCTCATTTGGAATAAAATAGTTCATTTTCTACCTAAAAATAAAGAATTCGTTGAAATCCTATTATAAAAGATTAATTACAGTTTCAGATACAGAACTCATCCCTTCATGTCTTGTATTATTTTATACCAATATTTTGCGACATTCATTAAATATGTATGACATAGAAAAGATAGGCTGTTCATTTATTCTTTTTCATAAAAAGATAAATAGGCGCGCGCCGTGGTGCGCGCAAGACTACTAGTAATTTTCTAATATGAACTGCGCGGTGAAAATGTTGAGCCGAGTGACCAGGAGAATTATCTCGTTGAAGGTCCAGAAAATCGTGCCGAATCTTACCGATATCCGCGTATTCCGCGATTTTCGTCAAATGATCTAAATCTTTAGTTCAGTCAGGTCGAGTCTTCATTTAACGTGGCGCGAATTACCGAAGAAATAACCCAAACTGATAACATAATAAAGTCTCTCAGTCTTGACGTTCTGAACAGGATTAAAGATATTATACAGTGAAAAAAAAGATAGCTGCCGTCAGCGTATTCTGCTTAGCCTCGGCATGCTAGGTGGTTGTGTTCCATGTCCTAGTAGTATTTTAAGCGGAACCATCTAGGATGGACACCTTATAGAATAGTTTAGGGATCTGGGAATATGATAATTGAAAGTCAAAACAAATGTTTAAACAATGTTTGTTGAAAAAAATTTACCAAACAAAAATATTTACTTTTCTCTTGAATAATTTCAAGCTCATTTAAGGCTCCTGAAATATCGTCAATCGAAGTTCTTGCGGTATTTCCTTTGGCCTTTTTTGTTGTTATTTCTGGTATTGGGCCACCTTAATATTATAAAAAATACGTCAAGAAGACCATAAAACCCATTTTTAACCCTTGCTCAATTTATGGTTCATTAAGGACTAATTTGAGCCCGTAGTACCAAATTTTGGGCTCTAGTATTTTTTGTAAAACAGGCCTTTGCGCTAGGTTAACATTAATCTGGCCGAACATTGCTGTAAAATGTAATAAAAATGACTTTACAGACAATTCACCTTATAGAATAATTTAGAGCTCATTTAGGGCTCTGGAAATATGGTAATTGCAAATTTTTAAAAATTGTTAAGCAATTATTGTAGAAACAAATTTGCAAACAATAAAAGATATTTCATTTTCTCTTATATAATTTTAGGCTCATTTAAGGCTCCTGTAGTATCATTGACCGAAGGTCGTGCGATGTTTACTTTGCCCTAATTATTTTTTTTTTTTTCTTCATTTAGAAAATAATTGGTTTCATGGCCTTTGACCATTACAAATAAGTGGAAAATAGACAGTAATTAACATATTATTTGATAAATCCAAGGATAGAGTTCTATGCAGAATCAAAGACGATTACAATTATAAGATAGAATTAAAACAATATTGTAACACATACAGTGACATTTTCAGCCCTAAGACTCCATTATAAATGTTCAAGGACGCAAAAGTTTAGACATTAGATTTAGTATATGCATATACTGAATTTAGTATACACGTATATGAAATTTAGTATACGCATATACCGAATTTAGGAAACTCGTATACTAAATTGAGTACAAGCTTATAACAATTTTATTTTACGTTTAGGTGAGGCTGGTTTTCTTTCTGGATTAGCTGATTAAGATTTCGTTCTGATTGTGATGGGTTGTTTTCGAATCCTGTTTTGCTGGATAAGCTCTCGTTTACTAGCAAAAACACCTTTTTTTTACTTCCTCGTAAACCAACAGGTGAATTGGCTGCTCAAAATGATCCATTCAATATACATATATTTAACACAAGACTTAACAAAAATGCACGCGAGCCAAGCGAGTCTGCTAACGGCCAGGTGGCACGACCGCGTAGATCGAAACGCGCTTGCGCAGCCAAATATAGTAAACACGTATATGAATTTTAGTATACAGAAACTATAAAATTCATATACGTAAAAAAACTTGCTGCACACTTAATAAATTTAGTATACATATAATTTCGTAAACGAAATTTAGTATGCGTAAGTATACTAAAATTACAAAATGTAATGAATTTAGTAAACATATACGAAATTTAATATACCCATGTATACTAAAATTGCAAATCTTTCTTACAGTGTGGAGTTAAGAAAGTATAACCAGTATTGTCTACTAGATGCGACAGTTATAGGCTGCTGAAAAATGGAAGATCTAAAATCCGCATATGCAGTGCAAGTAGCCAAGATATGAAACAAATCCTTTTTTCCCCCGAGATTGCATATTGGACAGTTTCTCGATGCTTATACATAAATTTAAACTCACAGATCCGAATACAACCTCTAAATGGACCCAAAAGCCTGAGCTGAGCAATTGTGCTTGTACCATAATTTGAACACTTAAAATGGACTGAAAAATTTTGTAAGATGGTTTCGATCATTTCGGTATATTTTAAACCCCAGACTGCGATACCATAATACAATACACTGAGTGCCAGACTCCAAAAAAGTGCGACTTCAGTGCACCAAGTATCAGATTTCGCAAAATAAAGAATTCTTAGCATAGCACCCATAGCAACATTTGCTGAATTCATTTTCTTGGTAGCCTCTTTTAGAAAAAGGCCCGAACTTGAGAAAATAGAACCTAAGTAGAGATACTCCGCAACTACTTCAAGCTGAACCCCAGCGAAAAAGAAACTGTAACTTCCCGAGCGCCCTCTATGAGATACTACGATTTTTTATTTTGATTCATTTACTTGAAAAAAATTTACTCTACAATATTCCTCAATCAGGTTAATTTTAAATTGAAGACCAGCTTGAGAGTTGGTCCTGCAAAACCCCTAGAGTAACCTTAAGTGGCGTGATAGGGCCGGCTCCAGTCCTAATAGTCACGGAAGCGTTATCATATAAACTTTTGATAATTCTCAAGATTTTTGTACTCACTTCCTTCCTGAGCAATTTTTTCCAAAGAAGGGAGTGATTAACTGATGGAAACACTTTTCTAAAATCTGTGGAAAACACAAACACCTTACGCTTCGGAATAACAAGATGGATTTGTATTTATGCATTCAGAGTGAAAATGTGATCTATACAACTTCTTACAGCCCTTAAGCCCGTCTGATTCTCCGGAAGGCAGTTTTCTGCTTCGGCCCATCTAGTCAGCCTGGAGGACAGAATTCGGGTATAAATTTTTGCAATCGAATTTTTCAAATAAATTTCTCTGTAGTTTTGAGGATCATTTCTATTACCTTTTTTAAAAAGCATAAAGGTTTGGATTTTAGACCAGTCAGAAGGAACTTTTTCTGTTTCCTAAATTCGATTGAAAAACCTGACCAGATATGGGACCCAGTTTTCGGGCAGATATTTATAAAATTCATTAGGGATGCCGTCCTCATCGGGTACCTTTTTATTTTTACTCGACAAAATAAAGTTTCTTTTGCTTCATCTTCCGAAATTATATAGTTCTGTAAAGGATGTAAATTTATAAACCACTTAACATTAAAACAAATTTTTCAGTATACAATGAATCCGCAAAAGCATGCCAGCGTTCGAAACTTATTTTACTAACCGAAGACTTTATTCAAAATCCTTTTTTTTTGAGATTTGAAGCTCACGGTAAACTTTCTTTATTTTCCTATGCTCACTAACATCTAGCTCTGAGAATTGGGATAACTTACATTTTTTTAATGAGTCTTTTAATGTACGACGCATCTTATCACATTCTCTATCTAAGATTTTTTCCTGGTACTCGCCAAAAAGGCTTGGAAACCAAGTTTAAAATATCCGCTACAACAGAAATTGCAGATATGAGATTCTCGTTCAACACATCCACATCCTCAACAGTACAAGAAACACCAGGCGAGACTAACATTTGCTCAGTGTGTACGACCAATGCGCTTTCCCGCCAGACGAATTTCTGATAATCAAAAGATTTATTTAACCCAACATTTGAAGTTGAATCACGATCAGAAATTTTAACAAGCAATGGTAAATGGTCTGATAATGTAGGAATCCCTAAAACTGAAAAAATCGGAAATCAAACCTAAGGAGTCCACATAACAGAAAATGAGATCTACTATACTACCCCTCCAAACAATTTATTAATGCCTCACCTCTTGTATTGATTTCTTTGTCTAAAGCTAAACAGAAAGGAGAAACTACCACATCCTCGGGTAAAGATTCTTCAGTTACCTGATTCAGTTCCCCTATACGATAGTTAAAATCACCCCCCCCCCCCCCCCCCCCCCAAATTGGAATATTAGGATGCACTGAGCGAATTCTATCAATCAACATCTCCAGCGCTTCGACAAGAGCCTGGCAACCTTACGACAGCTTGAAGTAAACATTACCAAAAATAAATTTAAAGGCTTGATGCCAACACTTAATAAAAATCCAATTAGAAGTAATGGCTAAAATTTTATAACCGAAATATGAGCGATTAACATATATAGCTAAACCTCCGCTGGTTCTTCCTCTGTTATTGTCTCTAGAAGCTATTTTTAATACGTAGATGTAATTCTGAAGCCAGGCCGGGGGAGGTATTACCGTTGACGTGGACCAAGTCTCAGCGAGGCATATTATACCACTATCGGTGATCGAAGAGGCAAGCTCTGAAAAATTCGTAAATCCATGCACATTCCAGAAGATGATACGAAAGCCAGGAATTTCCCCCTGGATGCCGCTGACGTCTATATTTCTCACCGAACTCTCATCCACCACTAGCTAGGAAAGCGGGTTCCCTGTCCTGCTCACCTGTTTATTCGACCTTCCAGACCCCTGGCTAAGAAATCTGTCAATCTGACTATCAGATGAGGCAGAGGATGAGGAACCAGAACAATTTTGTCTCGTTCTGGTTGCTCTCTTCACTGTCGATGGAGGATCAGGAAGACTGTCAATAAAAAAAGTATTTTTCAGATTTGATTCCCCTTGGAGTTCTTAAATATTTAAATGCGAGAGAGGTTTATTGTCGACTAGCAGCTTCTTTCTCTTTACAAAATCTTTAACTCCAGACTGTTGGAGATTTTTCTTGGCTACCAACAGCTTCTTTGTCTCTAGTCTCTCTTCTGGCGATGAGTCGTGACTAATGCCGATTTTTTTCTCTGCGAGCTGCTCTCGCTTTTCCATAATTAATTGCTTATGAAACCGTGATCACAGCTTTACCCAAACCGGGCGATCACCCTGCCTCTTTCCCAACCGGAAGGCATCCGTGATGTGCCTATTCGAGATCGCTACATCCACCTCTGAGAATATACGAACAAGACAGCTTGGGCAGCGAGGAGTAAAAATGCGTTTCATAGTTTTGTTCATGTATTTTTTATAACGTTAGGATGACACAGCACCATATATGACAACAAAAAAAGTGCAAAGGAAATATCACTAAGTTAGCTTTAACAGAGTGTAAAGAAAGAAATTTGTTTAATTCATTTTTACTAGAATTGTTTAAACAAAAATGATTTGAACAATTTTTTTTCATGTTTCATTATCATATTCCCGGAGCCCTAAATGAGCCCTAAATTATTCTATATGGTACAGAGCATTTTCGAAATATAAGTTTTTCCTCTCCCCAACGTTTATTTTTGTTTCACGGAGTGTTTTTTTTTTAATTTTTGTGATCGTTTGACGTAAAATATGCGATTTTGTTGGAAGAATGTCAACATTTTTTAACTGAGAAACAACGTTAATATACCTTAATTTAAACAAAAATATCGTTGGGGGGAGGATTTTTATATGTAGAAAAAGGTTACCAAGTTTCAGAAGGATTCGTTCAGTAGTTTTTGTAAAATCGCTGGAACGAACTTTAAACGAGTTTTTCTCGAAACCACTTTTTCAAAGTTTTAAACGTAGAAAAACTGAAGAAAAAAATAAATTTTTGGCTACATCGAATCATCGATGTCAGCTCCATAAAGTACTCTTTGTTCAACAGCTTCGTTGTCCAATGGAGCAAAAGGATCACCGTGTATCTAAACAATATACCTATGCGCAGCTGCGGTCTATTAGGCGGATCGGCTTCAAATCTATAACCTCAAAAGTTCTGCTCCAATTGACTTGAAATTTTGACACACTGTTTTTGAAATATTTTACCAACAAAAAATTTTTGCTAACGCTTATCCCCCATTTCCCCCTTGAGCTAGCGCAAAGGATATTTTTTACAAAAAAATAAAAGAGCCCAAAATTTGCAACCACGGGCCTAAGTTAGCCACAAATTATGAAATAGGTTACATCGCTATACCTTGATAGTGTTCTTCCAACTTAACATACCTGCGAGTGCTCGCGGCATGGTGCGTTCAGTACAAGAGAATCTGAAGGAAAAACGGAAAATTATCTCCTTCGTAAGTGCGAATTTCAAGGCACGTTACTACTGTAACGAGCAGGAGTGCCTGGACATCATGTGGGCATTCAAGTGGTATCGGCCGTTCTTAAAAAATCGCTTGATAGACCAGGGTTTCGGGCGAAAAGGCGCCGAGCAGAATAATATGAAGTTGGAAAGTTCCAGAAAATCTACATTCGCACTCGTCGACAACGTCTTCCCTGTCGTTTTCGCTCATGCCCTCATAGACGATTTGATCACAAACACCGTCTCATTAATGGCGACATTAGGAGGGCTAACTTTCCTCCGCCTGCAAGCTAGCATGACATACCACAGAGCATGAGTCAGCTAGACGTGTGGTAGCTGCATGGTCGAAGGGGACCGCTATCTCCCGGCCAACCCGCTTAGCGTAACCGTCAGTTACGTTTAACCCTTCCTTTTCCTACACCCCCACAAGTTTTTCTCTTCCCCCAAGTCACATAAGTGGGGTAATCATGGTTACTATATACCTGTTGAACCAAAAGGGGTGGATATCAACCATTTTCTTAAACAAACTTTTTCCCCGCAATTGTCCACTAGTTTCACTATTTCTTCACCTTCGGGTTGAAATTTCAAGTGACTTCTAAACAATATTCGTCTTTTTGATTAAAAAATCAACTACTTGGTTGACAATTTAAACATTCTGTTAAAAAACATTCTTATAGTATCTTATGTCTAGACAGCTAAATAAAATTGCAAATGACAACAATCGACTTCTAGACACTGGCCTTTCACACAAATAAAAATGGTTGCTGATCATTTTAATATAAGAAATTTGCTTTTTGCGAGGTATATTCCAAAATTTGCTACTTGTAAAACGGATACAAAAAACTTCAAGTGTTTTTCAAAAAAAATTTTTAAAGACATTGCACTAAAAAACAAATATAAGAAAAAAAAGGATTTTACATTAGATCCTTATTATGCTAACATGTTATCACATCTTAAAAACGAAATTAATATAGGGGGCATTCTTCCTCAACTGCCCCAACTCAAAAAGTCATGTTTTTCGATTGTCTTTAAATTCTGGGAATATGTTCGCCTACCCAACAGTAGTTAATCCACAAACTTATAGACCAGGATTACCAACCCTCCCCAAGTGAGGGGGGGGGTTGAATTTTCAACCCCAATGCCTGCAGGGGTAGTTTCAAACGCCTGTAACTTCCTTTCTAATTACGCGATTTAAAATTTTTATGAGGGTTTTGGAAAGTGCTTTTTACACGCTTTCATCCTATTTTATTATTTATAACAAAAAAATGTTTAAACAATTTTTTCAATAAATCAATTGTTCATTTAACTTTTTTCGCAATTTAGGCATCTACGATTTTTTTAAATAGTCTCAAAAGAAAGCTTGACTTTTTTACTATGAAAAATGTCTAACAAGAAAATGGACAAATTGAAATTCATTGAGTTACAGAGCCGGTTGTAGAGGGAGTCCTCGCGCTCGCACTCGGGCGTTATGCGGCAGCATACCGCGGAACAGTTTTCAAGTATGCCATTTTTTTGTATTACTCACATTGATCCAAAATTGCATGAAGTCATCGGAAAAAACTATTCAGTAATGTTAACCAGTTAGTTTGAAGAAGTTAAAATTTTTTTAAGTTATTATGAAGGAATATTAAGTAAAAAGCACTTTTTAAAAAATGAACAGTATTTTTCTGAAGATAAATGATTCTTGACTATTATAATTTATTATCCGACAATAATTGGTTATTGCTCTTGCAATTTTTTAAAACAAAGACATGATTCAACCAACTTCTCACGTATAAAGTGTTTGAGTAAATAAAGTACTAACGGATTAGTAATTAACGCCTGTCGTCAGCCTACATAATATCAAGTTATAGTTTCCAGAGTCTACCACGTGGAGGTGACAGTGCGATTTTAGACTCCTTTTATCTGCAAGATGATTTGGGGTGCTTAATTTTAGTGAGTC
>NC_046657.1:17584355-17585617 GCF_010883055.1 Belonocnema kinseyi | reverse complement strand
TGTCATCGCTGCATGCTCTTCTTTGCTACTGAAAAATACGACAGTTTCCTTCAAGTTTTCTCTGCTCCATTCAAATAACTCGTAAGCTGTTAAGATCTGATTATCAGCTGAACGTTGCAAGCTGGCTTTTGCAACAAGACGCTTCAGATTACCTCCGATTCCATCGCATGGTCCTTTTCCATGGGCAGTTGGATGGAAAGTCCAGTCTGCCGGGATGCCAAAATCTTTTTCATGCAACAGAAGGTTCGCAAAGTTGTATTTGTTCTTAAAATGCACTCAAATATCATTCATTCGTTCCAAACGCAAAGGGACAGCTGGATCTGAAACGATTTTCCTATGAGGAGAAAAGTGAGGTTTTCCCGAAGCCTAAACGTAATCGAAAGCAGAATAGTACTCCAAGAAAGTGGAAAGCTGGTACGAAGAAGAGGCGAACAGCATAAAGAGGTTGTGTAGTGAGAGGCAAGGGGACTCACAAAAATCAAGCAACCCATAAAGTGAGAGGCGAGGGGACTCACTACAATTAAGCACCCCAGAAAGTGAGAGGCGAGGGGACTCACTAAAATTAAGCACCCCGAATCCTCTTGCAGATAAAAGGAGTCTAAAATCGCACTATCACCTCCACGTGGTAGACTCTGGAAACTATAACTTGATAGGATGTAGGCTGACGACAGGCGTTAATTACTAATCCGTTTGTACTTTATTTACTCAAACACTTTATACGTAAGAAGTTGGTTGAATCATGTATTTGTTTTAAAACATTGCAAGAGCAATAACCAATTATTGTCGGATAATAAATTATAATAGTGAGGAATCATTTATCTTCAGAAAAATACTGTTCATTTTTAAGAAAGTGCTTTTTCCTTAATATTTTTTCATAATAACTTTAAAAATTTTTAACAACTTCAAATTAACTGGTTAACATTACTGAATAGTTTTTTCCGATGACTTCATGCAATTTTGGATCAATGTGAGTAATACAAAAAACTGGCATACTTGAAAACTGTTCCGCGGTATGCTGCCGCATAACGCCCGAGTGCGAGCACGAGGACTCCCTCTACAACCGGGTCTGTAACACAATGAATTTCAATTTGTCCGTTTTCTTATTAGACATTTTTCATAGTAAAAAAGTCAAGCTTTCTTTTGAGACTATTAAAAAAAAGTCGTAGATGCCTAAATTGCGAAAAAAGTTAAATAAACAATTGATTTATTGAAAAAATGGTTTAAACAATTTTTTTTGTTATAAATAATAAAATAGGATGAAA
>NC_046657.1:17575570-17584255 GCF_010883055.1 Belonocnema kinseyi | reverse complement strand
GAAAATTAAAATTCGAAAATTTTTTCTAAAGCCTCCAGGGGACTTCGTTTTCGCACGAAAAAATTTTATGTGCCCTTATTGCATCCGGACCCACAAATGATCAACAATCTATAACAGCTACTTATGTTGCGGGCTACCCGGAAGAAACTATTAAATATTATTATTATCAATCGGGTCAGTAGGCAGGTTTCTTGTATTGGTAAGGTAGAAACATTGCGTTAAGTGCGTTTCTATTGTAATGTCAACGAATAAAAGTTTAGATTACAGCTATCTCTATTTTTAATAAAAATAACTTAATCTTCTTGTTGGATATCTTTAGAGGTAATTTTTCCAGTACATAAAATACCACAGAAGTAGAAAATCACATTTTCTTATCTTTAAATATTTTGATTTTCATAAAAAGCTGCCGTCGGCAGTCTATATTTTAGTAGATTTTTCATTTCTTCTATTTGCTTTTTTTTCCTTTCTTTCACTTGTTGAATTTTGATGTTTTTTTAGTATTTCTTCTAATTTTGCTTAACTATTTTTCTCCGGCGTTTCGTATATCGAAGGTTGATTCCCTGTTGGCATCTCTATACACCTATCAGCAATGGACTCCTTAGCTGTAAATTGTTGTTCACAGCTGGACCATCCCAGAAGTGGACAGGAGTGTGCCAGGGAATTTTTAAGTTAATACTGCATTTTGCAGTGAGAAGACTTCAATAAAAGTTTTTGTCCATTTCCTATAAAATAAAATATTTTCTTCTTCTGTCTTGTTTTTCTAGGTGTATTTGTTCGTGTCATTTTTTTGTCTTTGCCAGTGGTGTAAAAATAAAATTATTAACATGTATGCGATTCAGTGCAAAATTTTAATTAAAATTTTTTTTTTACTATTAAATTTTTTAATATCTTTTACATTCCAGTAACCTAGGGATTTCCCATCCTTTGTTTTTATTTAATAAATTATTGATGAAATTTTCGCTTTAATAAAAAATGATCCTTTAAAATTTCTATTCAATTTCTGAGCTATTCCTTCCCCTCTTTTCGACAATGTTTTATTGCATCTTAGTACTAGTTCGCCAATTACAAAACTTATGGGCCTACGTCTAAGATTGTAATATCTAGATTGCGTTTCATTTGCGGCATCTAACTTTTCAATTACCTCTTCTCTAATTCTTTTTAATGTTCGCATTCTATCTGCCCATTTTTCTGACTCTTGAAATTCTATTTCGTTTTTTCGTCTAAATCTTTATTCAATGCTTGCATGCGTTGGAGCTCTCTACCTAAATTTAAGAAAGCTGGTGTGAATCCTGTAGAAGAATGATTATTTCTATTTAAAGCAAATTGCAAATCATCTAAATTTCATCCCGTCTTATGGTCCTTTTCTGAAAATACCTAATTGCCGTTTTAATTGACCTATTACACCTTTCATGCTTTATTACACCTAAAATAATGATACTTAGGAGTTTTCGAATGTCTAATACCAAATGTTTTCGTTAAATTTATTATTAATTTGTTTACGTAATCTTTTTTTTTATCTGTGAATAACATTCGTTCCCCATCTCGAAATTATATGTTTATGACATTCTTTTTCAACTATTGACGATCATTTATTTTTTACTGGAATTATTTCTACCCATTTTGTAAAAATGTCAACAAAAAATTTAATGTATTGATTTTTTTAGTTTTTCATTAGCAGTGGACCCATCATATCAGATGCTACCACTATCCATGGTTCTTCAATTATTCGCTTTCCCATCAAACCTATCTGATTCTTTATTTTAGGTTTTATTCTTTGACAAATATCGCATTCTTTTACATATTTAAGAGTTTCAGAATACATTGCTGGCCAAAATAATTTTTGGAAATTTTTGCATACGTTTTTTCCATACCTAAGTGACCTACCTGTTTATTATCATGATTTTCAATTAAAACTTGTTCCCTTAGTTGTTTTTATATTGTTAATTTCTACGGGTTGCTATCTAAATTAAGGCATGCTTTTAAAAGGTCCGGTCTACAAAAATACAATTTATTATCACGTATTTTCTAATTTTGGTTTTCTTCTGGCTTATTTTTAACCTGAATCATTTTATTTTCATACCAATTATCCTCGATTTCTTTAAGATCTTTTTCTTTGTTTTCTACATCACTTGATAAAATGCTAGAAACACTTATTATAATTTCATTTGATTTTGATAATGCATCTGGGACATGGTTTAAGCTTCCCTTTCTGGACATAATTACGCAATCGTACTCTAATAATTCTAAAACGCACCTTGCTAATCTACCTGTTGGATTCTTTAAATTGTGCTACCATTTCAATGCAATATGATCTTTGATAACCTTAAAAGAGTAACCTTCCAAGTATGATCTAAATTTTCTAATCGCCCAAATTACTGCTAAACATTCTTTTTTTAAATCAGAGTATTTTCGTTCTGCTCCATTTAGACCTCTACTTGCAAAAGCTACAACATAATTTTCGCATTTTATTGTTTGAGTTCAAACGGCTCCTAGTCCTATATCACTCGCATCAGTGTCTAGTTGAAAAGGACTTCCAAAATCAAGGCAGGCTAACATTGGTGCTGTTGTTAGTAAGTATTTAATAGTCGTAAATGCCTGTTCCTTTTTGTCACTCTATTCCCACTTCACTTCCTTTTTAATAACTTTTGCAGTGGTTCTATTATTTCTACAAATTTCGGAATAAACTTTCTATACCATGAAGCCATTCCTATCAATCTCTAAATTCGTTTAACCGTGTTTGCCCTTGGAAAATTTAAAACAGGTTTGTTTTTTTATTTACCTACCTATAACCCTTTTTCGTTTACTTTGAAACCTAAATATTCTATTTTAGAACATCCAAATTCCATAAGGCGTTGGAATATAGCAGCAAAATTTGTGAAGCCAAACGGCATCCTTTTAAATTGATACATTCCTTAGCCAGGAACAATAAAAGCTGAAGTGTGTCTAATATTTCAGAAATTATTGGAATTGGATATAAATCTTTTTAGTGATTTTATTTACTGTTCTTAAATCTAAAAAGAATCTATATTTACCATTAGGGTTATTTATCATGACTAATTGGATTCGACCAATCACTATTGGAGGGCTACACAATTTTTTCTGCTAGTATTCGATCTACTTCCTTGTACATAAACTCTCTTGTTTTTTGTGATACATAATAGAATATTTGCTTAATGGGTACTTGACCTTGCACATCTATTTTATGGCTAGTCAAATGGGTCGGCTTTTATTCTTTTCCCTGCTCTATTACTTTTCTTTAATTAATTTTTCTAATTACACTTGTTGCGCTATCATCGAATCACTTTTTTCCTTCTCTTTATCGATTACCGTTTCAATTAAAAATTTCTTTTTATTTTCTTGGCATTCCAATGTCCCTTTAAATTCTGTCTCATTGTAATATTAAAAAACCTTGTAAGATCACTTACGCGACCAATTTGACCAGAACAAATTCAAACAGGTTCCACGTTAAACACAAAAAGTTCAAAAATTTGAATATTTACCTAACACCTCTTCAGAAAACCCTAAATTATATTCTCAAACACATACCAATATTCAGCAACCCTATACAATTGCCTCTAGAATAGGTGTCAATGCCGTAAGCCGTAGTTTATTACTGAGTAAAAAAAATTTCCGACGGCCATGGTTTTTCTTGTCGTCCTGTGGACTTTGAATTTTCCTCGTAAAGTCATGTGTAATCTTACGAGTCATGTAAGATATTTTATCCGAAACTACCCTATTTTATGAGCCTATAGAGCCCCCTGAAAAGTAAACGCTTGAAAGCCTTTTACTGGCAGGTTAAGGTATAAGACGGTTGGGTTTGAAAATCTGAAAGTAGAATAGCACGAATTGAGAACTTCATTTTTTTCCTCGAAAATGTCAGTTTCGAAATACTTTAAAGTTTTCAATGCTAAAGATATTTTGATGAGAAACGTACAGTTGTTTAATTTTTAAACGAAACTTGTTTTCATCAATCGGACCCTTCTTCGTTTTTTTGTAAAGATAATAATTGTCGAATGACCAGAAACTAACTAACAAATTCGTTTCAATGTTAATTTGTACCGGTTTTGGAAAATTAAACATTTGAATATCCATTTGTCCTGATCAAATATTTCTTTGTGAACTGAGCTTGGATCGGTTTCTTCAATATAACCGATTCCACAAATGCACATTACTATGCAAATTTATTAGGTTAGGTCGATCGTAAAATTCAGCACTTTAAAATGGTGCGAGGTGGGGTCGATGTATAAGCAGACTGAATTTAGGAATCCGCAAAATGTGGCCTCTTCTTGTAAACTCTGTAGGCAAATAGTTATTTTTTTATACAGATTTCAAGAAAACTGAAAATAAAAAAAAAATTTCATTAGCACAAAAAGTGCGAAAGTATTCGTTCGAAAAAGACTCGGAAAAGAAAGATGTGAGTCCAGGTGAAGGACAAGAAAATGAAATGAAAATAACGAAATGCAGTAAATCTGATGAAAGAGAAATAATAACTAGCGAGAATGCAACTGGCACAAATTTCAGGAGTAGAAATAGCACCTGCGAATCTAGAAAAATAGAAAATCGGCGAAAAATAGAATCAGTACGAATGAGAGCAGCAAGCAAAGAAACTACGGGATCAAGACCAACGAGATTTATGTACGCTACATGACGAGCCTATTAAAAGGCATACAAAACTCAAAGAAATCAAGAAGGCTGACGTTATCGATGGATTTCTTTTTCAGTGTTATGATGAAGATGTAATTGAAGAAAATAAGCTGAAAATTTTATTTTCAGGACCATGGAAACACGAACACTTTTGAATTTTAAAGGAAATATCATTAAATTCAAGAACTGAACTACCAATAGATTATCTTCCTGGTTTGGGATTAACAGATAATCAAAGATCTTCGAAGAAAAGCGAAACATATAAAATAGAAACTGAGGGATGTAAAGTAGTGAAGACAGAAATGGAGAAGGTAGGAAGCATATTCAAGAGAACAAAAGAGTACCTGAAAATAATAATAGCAAAAGATATAGTAAGAGCAAAAAATACAGAACGAAAAAACTCATCGAAAGAGACAGTATCTGCAGGAGGTTATGACAACTGCGAAAAAAACAGAAAGCAGGAGTAGGAAAAATAAAGAAAATGAAGAACCACAGCAAGAAAGTAAATCAAATTTTGTTGAAATCGAGGAAACCAGCAGAAGTAGGACCGGTCTAAACAGTAATAATAAGTACAAGAAAAATAGAAGAAACAGTGGACATGCAGAAAAAAACGTTGAATTACCACAGTTCACGAAAGAAAGTAACGAAGCAAGCGATGTGGTTACCAATAAACATTGTATACAGTAATATTGAAAAAATAACTGCAAAAACTACACTATGTTCTGAAAGAGAAACAGGTTATGGCGATAAAACGTATACAATAACTCCAATGAAAGATGATTACCACATTTCAGATTCAGACAAAAGAAGTAATGGAACAGCTTGTGCTTCACTTCTCGAAGAAGTGGAAAAAAATCTAATATTTTATACTAATAGCCATGCCTCAAACAGAAGCTATACAGAGGATCTGACATATTCTTATAATAATGATGTAGAAAGAGAAGCTGTGCAGCATCAAGATAATTTTGTATCTGCAAAATATCGGATCGACAGCATTACAGGACGTGAAGATCAAATAGAAAATAATTATAGATGCCCTAAATATGGTAATTGTGATATCGATGCTTCTGATATTTACAATTTCACAGAAATGGATGGTGAATTGAAACGCGAAACCTATAATAATTATTGGTTAAGAGGTAGAAAGAACATTAACAGCTGTATTGAAAAATATATGAGGAAGAAGTTTCTGCAAATTTAGGGGAAGCAGCAGACTTAGATGAAAAAGTAGCAGACTCAGATAAAGAATATAAGCCAAATTCATCAAAAAAGAAGGGAAAAATGACAAAAGTCAAGTGCAATGTGTATTTTGGAATCGTGAAGATATTGACAAGTGGAGTCGTGTTATGTAATGGTAATTATTACTATCTGAGCCATGCACATTATGGAAGTGCATCTAAGCAGTAATGAGAAAAAAAGGAAAAACCATCACCAGGACAGTCACATATTACATTATCAGCAGATATCGTGGTCCGAAGCGTCGAGAAATGAAAAAAATTACTAAAATATCGTTCTGTAAGAATAACTCAGAACTAAATATGAGTGTAAGTCCGGTACTTGTAGGCGAGGGTAACGTTCAAGATGAGAGGCGTTCAAGTGTTCTGTACAAAATAAAATCGGAAGCGCGCTACGAAGAAAAAGGAAAACTCAAATCAGCAGATCTTGAAGACATGGTTGGATTGTATTTGAAATAAAATAAATTGGCAAATAATCCGCTAAGAGAATTCGCTCCCCCTTAAAGGATTTTTATTTTTACAGAAGAGCAATTAAGAATTTGTACAGAATTGATGATAAAAATGGCTCATCTTGATACACCGTCAGCCAGATGTACAAAGCCTCAATTTTTAAATTGGCCAGTGTTGAATTATTATGTATTCGTTTTTAGAGGTCGTGAAGCTATAATACTACTATTTGAATGTATTACAGCACAACATAACATGTGTTCTATTGAAATCGTTTTAAAGGTAATTAAAGCAGTTGTTATTGAAAAATTTGGATTAAGAAGCTGGCCTATAGTCGAGTTAGTAGTAACTGATCGGAGCTGGGTATTTATGAAGAGTTTACTAAAGGAGTGGAATAAAATGAACATGGTGCATCATCTAGATATAGCGTAGAATTACTTAGTGGAAGGTAAAAGAATTCCAACACATATTGTTCTTTTATTTACATGCAATGCTCATATGTTGCGAAGAATTGCAAAAAGTATTACAAAAGATATGCAAGAGCTGCAAGATGTAAAATCTTTCTTATTAGAATGCTCATCTCGCATAATTATGTATAAAAGTATGGACGCATTGAATAACGTAGTTGAAGATGCACTTCGTGTTATTGATGCAAAGGACGAGATGAAGGGTGAGCTCCCTTTAACATTATTTAACTGACTTTAGAGCTAAGAATGAAGAAGATATTCAGCAGATGATAGTTGATTCTGAAACAGTTCGAGAAATCGACGAAGAATTGATGGATTTGCCTAAATCCAGTAAAACTCTTTACGAAAATTCAGAATTTTAGAAACATTTTTGGAAGAAGCGAGCATACATAAAGAATTCTCTTGATATTGATCGAAAAACTAAAGTGAACAATAAGTACGGCGGTGTAGTACATGGTGAAAAGCAAAACGAAATATATGATTTTGGAGTATATTTTTGAAGACATTTTTATTTTTCGCTCCTATCACGACTGACATAACGTTGCATTTGATTGATGATAAGATCTGATGTGTAAGCAATGCATACTCGGAAACTCATGGCAAGACTTATCAAAATAACGTACTGCCGTCTACGCATTCAGGAAAGACCGCACTATCCTGACGCAGCAACAAATCTATATCAAAAAGAAAAGTGGGGGCCAACCAGGAAGAATATAAAAGCTCTAGAAGTTGAAAAAACCATACAGTGTTTACACAGGACGCCAACTCATAAGCATTGGCATGAAAATCGATAAAAAAAGAAAAAAAAAGCTTACACGAAAGTGGAAAAGAATATAAAATCACTGAAGTTGCTGACAAAAAAATAGGGTTAGCTTTGAAAACATAAAAAGAAATAATATGGTTAAGAAGACAGTTAAACGCGTTTAAAAAAAAAAACTTAAAATCAGAGGATTAGTTAGACAGAAGCGAGAAAAAATCGAAATCAAAAATCCCGTAGCCAGCACCATGGACCAAGAGTTTATAAATAGCTTTACAGAAACACCTAAAGTGGATGCAGCATTTAATATAAATAATTCAAAAAATGAAGAGCAAGCGACCATTGCAATAGAGAACGAATATAGCGGTAGGTGAATGTGGGATTCTCGCAAGTGGCCTCGTAAATAGCATAGCTTATTATTTATTTTGACATTCGTATTTCATAAAAATTGGTACCTACAGAGCAAAAATTAATGTACATTTAACGCACACCGAATTTCAGTTGACAGCAAGTGAAATGTATGACCTTCCGCGTAAAATCAAGTGGATAGATTACATAATAATAGACTGCTTCACTCCGACGCGTATGCATCATTGGGATTCTGGAGATATTTCGTATACGCCAACAAATCTTTCAAATAAAGCTATAGGTAATCTTGCGCCAGAGAGAAAAAGTAAAATGACAGAGATCTTGAATATAAATAAGCCAGTAAAGGAAAAAATATTAATACCATGTGCATACGCCGGACAATATCGATTGGTATATATGGACAAAGTGGAAGAAACTTTTGCACTCTTAGACTCATAAGAAGTATTGGGGGACGAAAGAGTTTTTCAAGCTTTCTTGGACGATTTAAAGGAAGTGAAAGAATCTAGCAGTTTGATTGCTTTGAAATACACTCACTGGAATCGCACAGATGTAAACGATGAACCGTATTAGGCCGAAACTAGTTCTCGTAACTGCGGCTTATATGTAGCATATTATATATATATATATATATATTTATAAGTTTATATATATTTATATATAACCAAAGGGCCTATGACAAAGCCACCGAACGCGTCCTCGGGTTGCGGATAGAGGGTCCCTGTACCAAGGGTTTCTGCTGAATATGTTTACAAAAATAAATAGGCAG
>NC_046657.1:17574445-17575470 GCF_010883055.1 Belonocnema kinseyi | reverse complement strand
AACATTGTGCACCCAAAAAATATCTAAAAATTTGTTATTGACAACTTTTTTACAGGACACGTAGTTTTTGTTTTATTTGTAAAAAAAAAACATTTAAAATACAAAAATTAAATTTTCCGACGCACGACACAAGCTAAGAAAAAATAATTAGATAACATTGTTTCATGGAAAGTATAGCAAAATATTTTTTGATAATCGTATTAGACATGTGTAAAATTTGACAACCCGCCCCAGTTTTGGTCAAATGTCCATGTTTTGAGACCCTCTGAATCCGAAAAATTGTAGTGTCCTAATTTAAAGGTCAAGTTCGTTAGCCAGCCATTTTGGATAAAATTTCAAAAAGTGACTGCATTTTGAATATTTTTGAAACCACTTGTCTTAAAATTCAAGAATTCTCTGTACACACACGAAAATGAACCTTTTAAGCCAAATAACGGACGATATGAAAATATGACAAGAGAAGAAAAAGTTTAAATTCTAAATGCCCGAGAATATTATCATAACAACTTTTTGAATTTTCTTGATAAATCAAAAATTAAAATTTTGACAGCATACAAAATAATGGAAAATGTAAACGTTTTATTTTTTCATGAAACAATTTTACAGTATTTCAAAGATTCTCAAATATATTAATGCATTTTCAAAAAAATAAAAAATAAATATATATACAAATCAGAAGTTAAAAAATTGCAAGGCTGCTCAGTAGACCGTATGTGTAAAGTTTAAATTATAAAGAAACCATTAGAAATGAGCAAATTCTATTTATGGAAAAATTCCAAAAGTCGCAATGAAACGTTTAACAAAAATTTTTTTTTTAAGAATACGCATTGTTTCTCAAACGTGACAATGAAACTTCGTCTGTTTTTTTACCAATGCAAGTTACGAATTATAATAATATACATTTATGAGAACGATATAAAATTTCAGAAATAAACTCGAGTGCGCAGCACGAGATACGTGATGAGAATGTGTTCGATAAAGCCTAAGAAGCTTTAACAAAAGAGAATTCACAATCAGAAAATTAC
>NC_046657.1:17569978-17574345 GCF_010883055.1 Belonocnema kinseyi | reverse complement strand
GGGAATAACCCGAAATTCAATTTATCGTTTGATCCAGTCGCATATAGACAATAAATGTATTGTTTCGGAGTTGCAAAGAAAGGAATTATAAGAAAAATTTGCATATTTTGTAACCATTGGATGCACTCCGCAACGTAGACACAAGAGATGAGGAAAATAGTAATTTCTATACCTTACCGAGAAAACAAAAGAAAAAGTAGAAGAACAAGAGATCGAGAATGACGCTAAAAATAGTAATCATGTTACTTGTAAACTCTTTAATCGTTTCAATTCTATGAATATAAAAAAGGTTAAAATAACTGAGTAATTGCACATGAGGGTAAAAAGTCAGTTAGGAGTTACAGCTTTTATTACCCAATATTTTGTCGGTAGAAGCTTAGAAAGTTTACACGAAAATAGAATAATGCCTACAAAAGTACCTTATGAACTTATGTTATTTTTCTGAGTTAAATAAAAATACTTAGATAAAAATGAACAAGACCAGCTTTATCGGTTCCCTGCGAACGTTTGTTCTCAAGAGCGGGTCTTATGGACAGCGATTTTAGAAGCAGGTTATATCCTAAGCGTTTATTTCGATTAGTATTTTTGTCCGATCCTGAAGAGAAGCACTGGGGGACTTTAAAAATGCAATTTATTATCAAAAAATTTCACATCTCGATACCATATTATCTACTAGCCTCATTTCCAATTGCTAGTTTATAACAATTTGAATAAAAAGAAGGATTATACTTTTATACACGCCAGACTTTTTTTCTTGATACCTATCATATTTGAATTCGAAGAAATACCTCAAGGACATGTGATACATCGTCGTGTGGTAAATCGAACTTTTTGAAGGCTAATCACAAAAAATTGTATTCTGCTGAATTAAAATTGTATGGATGTGTACTATTTTGAGGTTAGGATCATTTTTCAATTATCTGCTATTTCGCTAATGCTACTATTTTTTTGTACTATGTACTATGTTTTATGTAGTTTGGAAGTAAAGCAGTTAAGAGAATACTATAGGTCAGTCCAACCAAAACACATGCAAGACATGCTATTTGCCCAGCCGTTTAACACAATACTACAGATCGATTCAACCAACAAAGGGAAGACTTGTTATTAGTGCAGCCAGCTAATTCAAGACTATAAGAACAGGCCAAGCAACAAACCCAAGACTTTTTGGTTGTCCAGTCAGTTAAGACAAGACTATAGGTCAGTCTAACCAACACAGACAACACACTTTGGTATTCATGCATAAGCTCGTGAATTTGAGACCCTATGAAAACTGCTTCCTTGATTTTCGCTTCGCTGAATTTTGGGAATTTTTATTCTGAATAGCCAAATGCGTTTCCGTTTCGAACTAACGCTTTTACGATGTTTTTAACCATCCGGCGTTTGATATGTTCCGGCGGAAAAATAACATTTTTTTGTGGTAGCCGCAAAAAATGAGCATGTTTTAGTGCTAGCGGAATGAACCTAAACTCTTTTTTCAAGCGGCAGTAAAAAGAGTAATTATAGGGCATCAGTTCTATTATTAGATACTAGAAACAAAATGGAAGCGCATGTGAGATCGCAGAGCCAGGATTACAAAATGGTAAGTATCATAAAATATAAGATTGAGTGAGTGCCACATTTCCTTTTCACTGCCTTTATATTTGCTTGATTCGCCGACTTGAAATGAGATCACGGTTCATTCCCCTCATGTAGAAGACGCTTTCCATTTTTCTCGTCTTTATACAAACAAAAAAGCAATACATCATTCGCTTATTAAACGTTCCACAAACACTGTCCTCATCATGAAAAGACGGAGTTCTCCTGATTGCTATGTAATATACTATAGAGTCCAAAAGAAGTTCTTCATAGACGTTTCTTTGCCCTGCTTCAAGCGAGTCTTATGTTGGTTTTTCGTGCATTTTTATACATTTTTACAATATAAAACTATCACGCACCTTGTCATTTCTTTTTGGATTTCGAGCAGGTCTAAAACATAAGACGCTCACTCTCATTGTCATTTGTTTCTGAATTTCATGCAGTATGGGAAACACAAGACGATGCCCAATAGTGGACTTGTTTTTGAAATTTTATGCAGTCTGTGTAGGGTGACCATCCGTCCGGATTTCCCCGGTCATGTCCTCATTTTAGGGCTTGTGTGAGTTGTGCTACAGGATTTTTTACTTTGTCCGGATTTTGCACAAGATTAATTTTTATTTTTTAATCAACTTTTGGACCTTTTTTGTAAGAAATTGTATCATTCAATGTCATCTAACGCAAACGTTTAACGTATTTTCTCGTTGATCAATAGTCAATGGACTAAAGAACGAAACCGACTAGGGATAACAGCCATTAAAGGCCTAATCCAAACTGCTTTCAATTTCAAGCACACGAATTGTAAAGAGTTTTACTCGTTTGCGCTTAAAAATGAAACTCTCTTATTAGAAGTAGGAAAATCCGCGAAGTACGGTTGTACGGCATAAAATAGTGTAGCAAAATAATGTTCTTTATGTTAACAAGAAAATAATGTAAAGTGCAAATTTTCTTCCGAATTTAGTCAAATGACCAAAGAGATGAACTATTATTAAACATTCCTACTATACGAAAAATATAAATGTGTGCATTTGTGATATTGATAAGAATGCATCGAGGTTCAAAAATAAAAATATAAGGTGTTAAGCGTTGATAGCATTTAATAAAACAACTCATTTTAACAAAAGTGATTGAAAATTCTTTTTTTATTTAATCCTTTGTACTCTACTAAGCCCTACTTTGTCCTGGTTCCAACTATTTTGTCCTACTTTGTACTTTTTTTCCAACTTTTCTGCCCTAGCTTGTCCTCTTTTTCAAACTTTTCTGTCCTACTTTGAACTCTTTTTCAAACTTTTCGGTCCTACTTTGTCCTCTTTTTTAAATAAATTTTCGTCCTACTTTGTCCTCATTTTTCAAAACGTTTTGTCCTACTTTTCGAAAATCAATTATGGTCACCCTAAGTCTGTGAAAAATAAGACGAACACGCATATTGTCAGTTGTTTCTGAATTTAATTCAGTTATGAAACATCAGACGATCACTCACATTATCCTTTGATTCTGAATGTCGCGCAGTTCTGAAACATTAGACGCTCACTCGCACTTCATTTGTATCTGAAATGCATGCTGTTGTGAGAGACGGTCCACATTGAGAGTCCTAAGCATCGACGTTCGAAAGTATATGCGTGTTTGACGTCATACGCATATTGTCACCAACGGTGTCAGCGAGAAAACGAAAAATTCGAAACGCCAAAACTACTCAGATACTTGGTAACAACGTGCGCATGGAGTCAAAATACGCATATATGTTCGAACGTCGACGTTCACGATTCTCATTGTGGACTGGTCCTGAGAAATAAGACGATCACGCAGATTGTCATTTGTTTATGTACGTCACGCAATTGTGAAACAAAGGATGACCATTCAAATTTAATTCGTTTCTGAAATTCACTTTAAATAATAAGACGGTGTCAAAAAAAGTAAAAAAACAAGGGCCTTGATTACCAAAAACTTGAGTAGAATTTCGAAATATGGTTCAATTTTTATTTAAACAATTTTTATAAACAATTTCATTATTTACTGATAAAAAAATTATAGAATAATTGTTAACATGGCTGAGAAAAAATAAAACTTAAATAGATATGATTTTTAGTCAACTCGAACCTTCAAAAGGCAGGTAATTTAATGCCACTGGTGTCGGACTATTAGATTGTGAGATAGAGCATTTTGCGTGAAGCAACTTTTTTTAGATTGAAAAAAATGGATCAAAAGAAATTTCGTGTTTGAATAAAGCATTGCTTTTTGGCGAAAAAAAATACTGTTGAAGCCAAGGCTTGGATTGATAAACATTATTCGGACTCTTCACCAGGAAAGTTAACCGTTGAGAAGTGGTTTGCTGAGTCTAAACGAGGCGAAATGAGCACGGAGGACGATACACGCAGTGGATGCCACAAAGAGGTCGTTACCGGTGGAAACATAAAAGAAGTCCACAAAATAATTTTGGATGACCGCAAAGTTAAGCAGGGATCCCAGATCTGAAACGAGATACGGTCCAATACTATGACAGGGCTATGCCGTGTGAATATAGTAGAAGACGCTGTAAATGACTGAGTTGCGCGCGCAACCCATTTCTCCTCTGAATTTGAAAACTCGAAGATGCACGATTGCCGGTCAGAGCACTTCGTCGATTCTATTTATATTATTTATATATCTATCTGCTAACAGATAACTTCTTTGAAATAAATTCAGGAGATTGGGATTTTAATATTTCCAGATTTAGATGCGGACGATTCTCATGATTTGAATAGATCGCGCGCCCGTTGATATGCGTATATTTTGAGGTTATCTTATTTTATGTATAA
>NC_046657.1:17540575-17569878 GCF_010883055.1 Belonocnema kinseyi | reverse complement strand
TATTTGAAGGTTCATCTCTTTCGTTGAAAATACATTTTTGAAACTGACAATCAGTCAATACCATTTTTGGTTAAGAAATCATGTGCTTTGTTAAAAGGTCGTCTTTCTTTGTAGAAATTAAATTGTTTTATGGAAAATTTATACTTTTTGATTAAAAATTACATTTTTCGGTTGAATTATGAACTGTAAATATGTTTTGGTTGTAAAGTCGTTCTGTTGTAAATACAAATATATTGTTATAAATTAAAATTATAAGTTTTGGGTGGAAATACTCTTTTTGTTTTTAAAATTAAATAATTTCGTTGGAAGTTCATGTATTTTGTTGGAAATTGACCTTATTTAGTAGAAATTTAATCCTTTTGGTTGAAAATCACCTTTTCCCTTGAAAATTTAACATTTTTATTGAAAATTCGTTTTTTTTTCTTGTTCAATTCAATTTTTTAGCACAATTTTTATCTGGAAATTGCACTATTCCATTTTTGTTTGAAACTTTATCCTATACATTTTATTAGTTAAAACACCAATTATTTGATAGAAAATTAATTTATTTTGTTGAAAAGTAAACTTTTGGGTTGAAAATTGATTCATTGTGTTAATTAGATTTTTTTCTAAAATTAAAAAAACTGCAAAATAAAAAAAATTTTCAAACTAAAAAATCATTTTCAATTTTCTTAGCAATCGCAACAATTTTTGTTATTCTTTTTGAATATTTTACAATTCTCAAAACATTTTTTTTTAAATCTGCAAAAATCTACATCGTGTTTCAAATAATTTCAAATAATTTCAAGTTTTAAATTAATTTTGAATATTATTCTAAATTAAAATTGTAGCGTTCAAACTTAAAATTTAGCTCATTACAATTTTCACAAATCAAGGCTTTTTATTTCTAACCACTCTGTTCAAATTTGTATAGTTTTTAATTGTTGTTTATAATGGCTTGTCCCAGATCTGAATTATATTTTTTTTTTCAAAAAATCTCTGATCCAATTCAGAAATACATACAATTGCATTGAAAAATATTTTTAATTCAGAAACATTTCATTTAAACTCTCCATAATTCATACGTATAAAACACAAACTTTTAACACCTTTTAATTTTACAATTTTTCAAATTAAACTATTTTAAAATACGCAATAACCGTTTAAAAATTTTTATGACTTTCAACATTTTAGAGATTTTTGGTTAAAAAATACAAATTCTATTATTTTTAAGGTTCAAAATGATAATAATTTAAAAAAATGTCAGTGCGTAACATTAAAAATTGAACGATTCAATTAATTTTTTAACTAAAAACTTTTAAACATAAAAGTTACAGTGTTTTTATTTTAAGTTGTTCCAGACAATTGAGCAATTGAAACAAAGACAATTGAAAATGTTAGAAATTAACTTACTATCAAAATAATTGAATTTTCAACTCAAAAAAAAGAGAATAACAAATTTCCAATAAATTGATAAATCTTCAACAACAAAAGAAGTTTTAATGTTTGATTAAAAACTGTTGAACTCATCCAAAAGGATATTAATTTTACACAAGAGTTGACTTTTTAGTCAATAAGGATTCTTTTTAAATTGTTGAATTTCAAAGCCAAAAAGATGATTTTTTTACAAAACAGTGTAAACTTATTTTTAAACTGAATAGTTCAAGGACTTCTGGTTAAAAAATATAAACTTACTTTTAATGCTTTGAATTGAAGAATATATAAATAAATTTTTTAATGTTAAAGACTGAATCATTTTGATCAATAAAAATGGATAAATTACACTTCTTTTGTAATTGGAAACTTTTTAAATTATAAATTGAATTCGTTTATTTTAAGTCGCTTCATATGCTTAATTTTTACATTTTTATTTATAAATCCAAACTCAAAGGTCTTATTTACGAATTGACAATTTTAAAAATCGAACGGTGTAACAAAACAGTTTCATTTTCAACGAAAAATAAAAAAAAACAAACACAGTTTCAACCAAATCCTTATATTTTGAACGAAGGAGATGAATTTTCATTTAAAATTTAAATTTTTTTTTACCAAATAGTTGACTTTTCAGTCAAGAAAAAAATTTGTTTAAATTCTTTACATGTAATGCAAATTAATCGTGTGTTCGACCTCAGTTTAATTACATTCAAAATTATTTCTTAGCATAATTATATAGGTTGAAATTTTCATTTTAGTATCTTAGAATTAAGAATTAATTGTTTACAGCATTTTGAACTTGAAACAGGTTCGAATTACGCAGACATTGTAACATATAAAAAACATTTTTTTTTTTCGTGAACCGCGATTTTTCGTTCCCTATCGCGGCCCTGCTTGATGAAAACAAAACACAATCGTCCTTCATATGTTTACATTTACGTTTGCCGCAGTTACATTTAAGCCACAAAAAGTTTTGTCTTCGACTTCGACATAATTGTGTATTATTTTGCGGCATTTTTTTGCATTATTTGCAATAAGTTTTTGGGAGTACTACGAGGTACCATCAAGTAATTCACGTAAAGAAGAATCATCTGTGGTAAGAGGTAAGTACTGTCTATTTTTATTTTCCAAAATTTAAACGAAGTAAACTCGTTTAGTGTCCTAAACTAAAGTTCAAGTTAGTTAGCCAGCAATATTTTATTTTAATTCAAAAAGTGGGAAAATTTAAATATTTTTGAGACCACTTTTTTCAAATTCAAAAATTCTCTGTACGGTTATTCATAGCATTCAGAACTTCGAAGAATTTATCCTAATGACTTTTTTCAGAAAATAAAAAATTACCAGAGTTATAGCATTTACAAAATTGCAAGAAATACACGAAAATGAACATTTTAGGCCAAAAAACTCACGATATCAAAAAAAGTCAAGTGAAGAAAAATGTTTCTTTCTGAATGCCCTACAAGCTTATTGCAACAACTTTTGGCATTTTTTTGAAAAATCCAAATTTCCTATTTCGACATCATAGAGAATAAACAAAAAATCCAAAAATAACATTTTACGGCCAAACTATGCAAAATACGGTCAAAGATAAGTACAAAAAAATTTTGCATTTGAAAAACATCTACAAATTTGTTATCAACCATTTTTTGATAGGATGCGTAGTTTTGGCTTTAATTATGGAAAACATCATTGACAGTAAAAACCAAACATTTTGTCCGCTGCGTGGTTACATTCTTATAACAACTTTTGTCTTTTAACTTATTTTTTGTCTCGTGTGTGGGTTTCAAAATATTTAATTTTTTGATGT
This sequence comes from Belonocnema kinseyi, assembly GCF_010883055.1. Taxonomy (NCBI): domain Eukaryota; kingdom Metazoa; phylum Arthropoda; class Insecta; order Hymenoptera; family Cynipidae; genus Belonocnema; species Belonocnema kinseyi. The sequence continues at coordinate 17,566,658 of NC_046657.1, read as the reverse complement.
TTTTAATGATATTTTTTACGATTAAAACCAAAAACAGAACTATCAAAAAATGCTTCACGACAAATGAATTATTTTTACATTCTCATCAGAGAAGGTATTAGATTTCTGTAAAATTAAAATAGAAAATTAATTAAAATGAAAATTGAAAGAAAAGTCTTTATGTGTATGTGCCTGTGAGCACGATAACTTTTGAAAAATGTTAATCTATTTCATTATTCTTTGGTAGACTTTTGGAGTGTCCTGCGCAAAATGCTATGTTTGTTAGTCAGACATTTTGGATGAAAATACTAAAAGTGAGCCATTTTGTAAATGTTTGAGTACACATTTTTTATGCTGTAAAAATTCTCTGTACAGTTGTTCATAGTACCCGAAAAGAAAAATTTTACTTTTCGATAACCATACAAGATTATCATTTCAAATATTTGAATTTTTTCGAAAAATCGAAAATTCTAATTTTGACCGCACAAAAACTAATCAAAAAATGCATTTTGCGCTCAAACTGTGAAACATAGGAAGAAAAATGATAAGACAAACATTGTGCACCCAAAAAATATCTAAAAATTTGTTATTGACAACTTTTTTACAGGACACGTAGTTTTTGTTTTATTTGTAAAAAAAACATTTAAAATACAAAAATTAAATTTTCCGACGCACGACATAAGCTAAGAAAAAATAAATAGATAAAATTGTTTCATGGAAAGTATAGCAAAATATTTTTTGATAATCGTATTAGATATGTGTAAAATTTGACAACCCGCCCCAGTTTTTGTCAAATTTCCACGTTTTGAGACCCTCTGAATCCGAAAAATTGTAGTGTCCTAAACTAAAGGTCCAGTTCGTTCGCCAGCCATTTTGGATAAAATTTCAATAAGTGAGCGCATTTTGAATAGTTTTGAAACCACTTGTCTCAAAATTCAAGAATTCTCTGTACACACACGAAAATGAACCTTTTAAGCCAAATAACTGACGATATGATGGAATAATGGAAAATAGAAAAGTTTTATTTTTTCATGTAACAATTTTACAGTATTTCAAAGATTCTCAGATATATTAATGCATTTTCAAAAAAATAAATATATATACAAATCAGAAGTTAAAAAATTGCAAGGCTGCTCAGTAGACCGTATGTGTAAAGTTTAAATTATAAAGAAACAATTAGAAATGAAAAAATTCAATTTATGGAAAAATTACAAAAGTCGCAATGAAACGTTTAACAACAAATTTTTTTTACGAATACGCATTGTTTTTCAAACGTGATAATGAAACTTCGTCTGTTTTTGTACCAATGCAAGTTACGAATTATAATAATATACATTTATGAGAACGATATATAATTTCAGAAATAAACTCGAGTGCGCAGCACGAGATTCGTGATGAGAATGTGTTCGATAAAGCCTAAGATGCTTTAACAAAAGAGAATTCACAATCAGAAAATTACTGTTGTCGATGCTTTCACCTTTACTTTTAAAAAGTCTATCCACAAATAAATTCCTTAAAATGCATCAAAATCTTTTAAAATTATTGGAAATCTATTGAAATCCTTCAAAATTTGCTGCAATCCTTTGATATTCCTACAAATATTTGTAAATTCCTTACAATTCCAATACAATAGGTAAAAACCGATAAAATCTAAAATATTCTTTAAAATCTACTAAAACTACATGAAATCCTTATTATGTTTAGAAAATCATTTACGTATCATACAAATCTCGTGAAATTCTTTAAAATTTAATAAGGAACTTTAAATTCCATCAAATGTATTAAAATCTCGAAATCAAAATGTTTAAAAACAAAAATCTCACAAAATCTTTAAAACATCCAAAATAACTTTTGAAATTTTTTAAAATGTCACGAGGCAAATTAAAACTCCTTAAAAATAATTTTAAAAGTGTCAAAATTTCTTAACATTTTTACAAGCTTTTTAAAATTCCTTACAATTAACGAAAAAGTTTTAAATCTTTTAAAATATGTAACAATCTCTTCAAATGTTTGAAAATTTCTTAAAATTCCTCAAAATATTTTACAAATCATATAAATCGCGTGAAATTATTTAAAATTCAAAGAAGAGCATTTAAAAATAACTAAATTTCTCATATAATATCTTAAAGTCTCTGAAAGGTCCTTAGAATCACTTAATATCCCAAAAAATATATTAAAATCTCGTGAAATTGTAGGGAGTCACGCTAAATACTTTCAAATTCTTGAAAATCCATTTAAATCTCAAGAAACCCCACCAACTTTCTGAAAATGAAGGACCCCAAAATTAGTTAATGCTTTAGATATCGTAAAATCTCGTAAAGTTACTTTAAATCTCATGAAATATTATAAAATCACATGAAATTCATAAAAATCCAGTAAAATCTCGCCAATCCCTTGAAATCATTTGAGTCCTTAAAATTACTTAATCTCCCAAAAATATCCTGAAATCCCTAGAAATTTCATAAAATTCTTCGAAATACCGCGCAATCACTTAATCTCTTTAAAATCTCATTCAATTTCGTAGAATATTTTTTAATTCCTTAACATTCTTCTAAATTTGATGAAATGCCATAAAATTTCTTAAAAATTTAAAAACGTATAAATCTTTTTTTGCTCCTTGAATTGGACTACAAATACATTTTTTAATACTTTTTTACCTTTAGTTGCCTCTAGAATGACATTTACAAATGCGAATCTTAATGTTTATGTTAGTCTAGCTATCAGCATATGGAAAAGTCGCGTATTCAAAATAAAAGAATGATCTTCACTTTTGTCATGGCATCTGATAATCTTAACTTCTTTTCAGCCAAAATATTTAAAAAATGTCTGCGAGCAATAACTTGGGGTCTGCGAAGAATCAAAGAAGATTTTTTGCAGCCTGGTGAACGATTTCCCCTGTATTGAAGAGGTGCCCAACGATGTAACGAAGTTTTTGTGCACCATTTGCAATCAAAAATATTATGTGGGTCATAAGCACAGATTGCGAGTTCATATAGAATGTAAAAGGCATCAAAAGATGCAAAATAATCAGTTTAAATGTAGAGAAAAAGAAGACGCGATCCACAAATTTTTACCAAAATGGCTAGAGGACATTCGCTTCAAATCTTGGTTGCAACTGGTACCCACAGACGCGAATAAGTTTCATTGCACCTTATGTAGTAATGTTGATAGGATGTGTACGGGTGGTGTCGTAACCTTATTCGTCATGCAGAAGCACCAGAACATATCCAGAATAGTATTGATACTGGCATCGAAACTTTACTGGATATTCCAGCCGAAAATATTCATGAGTCAATTCAATCTTTCGAAGATCAAAAAAAAACTCGCGAAATTGAATTTGCAAATTCAGGTTGCGCTGCAAATATTCCGTATAGTACGATGCCAAAAATTTTAACATTTTCCAAGAAACCGATCCAACCATCCTTCAGCATATGACTGCAGTTGCAACGAAAATGTCTAATATTGTTCGCAATGTACTTGGTCCTGCTGAAGAATCACGTGTAGTTGAATTCCTCAGGAAAACCAAGTTCTCCGTTTATGTTGACGAGACAACTGATCCAAATGGATGCGTGAAATGGATGACATTTCTTACCTTGTTTGTCGAATGTGAAACTCTCGATGTTACGACGGGATTAGCTAAATTAATAACTCTTGATTCAACAAATTTAAGTGCAGACGGTATCTTTAAAGTTTTTAAAAGTTACATAAACGATAATAAAATTCCTTTTTGAAATATCTTAACCATTTCGACTGACAATGCATCAGTTATGATAGGTGACAGAAATTCATTTAAGACTTTAATTCTGCAAGAAAATCCTTCAATTCTTGTAATCGCTTGCATATGCCACAAACTCACTTTAGCTGCAAAAGATGCTTGCAATAAAATGCCATCCTACATCGAAAGTTTTCTGCAATCAGTTGTACATCATATGAACAGTACTAAGCGTTCAGAAGCGTTCGAGCAGTTTATGTTAGCTTATCAAGGAAAGTGTCTCAAGATTCTTAATTACGCGAAAACGCAATGGCGCGGTCGCCATGATTGTATTCACCGGATAAGAGAAGTGTATGATTCATTGTTAAAGTATTTTGATGAATTATGCTTTACCGAAAAATCTAATGCAACTTTTCTTGAAATCAAAAATAACTTGGAAGATCCAAGAACGAAAACATATTTAGCTTTCTTAGAGTTCATTTTATTTTGTAAACACTCGGAAACAAGAGTGCATCTTTTGCACTCAAATAGTCGCGAGACTCTTCCTGAAAGCACCTTTGTTGAAGTTTTTGGAGACAAAGCAGATTGATTTTTCTTCACCGCGTAATCAGAAATCGATAGAGACTGTAAGTTTTGGATCAAAATGCAACGATATTCTTGAGTAATTGTCTCAGAATATCGTCGTAAATGCAGAAATTATACGTCACATTCGGGAAAATTGTCTGTCTTTTTTAGTTGAGGCCGCTTCTCAAATTTTGAGTAGGTTGTACTACATTCGGGATGAATTTTTCGCCAAATTGTCTGTCTTTGACGCCACACAAGTTTTGCAAGATAGCGACAAAGACACCAATTTGGAGGACATTTTCTATTTTTGCGACAAATTTGGTGGAAACTTCGACAAGGTTGCTTTAAAAGCGGAATGGCGCCTCGTGTATCGAGATTTTTCTTCGCAACCTGAACTTGACATGCTTTCTTTCGATGAGATATGGAAAAAAATTTTATCTAATAAATACGCGAACGGTAATGCCAAATATCCCCAATGGATGAAATTGGTAGGATACATTAGATCTTTGCCTCACTCAAATGCTGCCGCAGAAAGGACCTTTTCGATTTTACCCGATGTTTCGACGAAAAAGCGTAATCGCTTATCGACAGATAGCGCTAATGCTATTACCGTCGTAAAATCGGCAGTACATCAGCAAAACCAAACTGCTCGAGCTGCTGTGGTTTCAAATGATCATTTGTCTCGAATGTCTTCTGAAATTTTATACGAACCGCCAAATAAAAAAATAAAGGCTTTAACTGTGCATTCCGGGGCGAATGATGATTGAATGTGTGTGTGAATGAAGTATATTTAGTTTTTATTTTTCGTTTGTGAGAGCCGAGGGGACTCACATTCAGAAAGCACCCCGATATTGTTTTTTATTTATATAATATATGAAATGCTTGTATTTATTTTCCGTTCGTGAGAGGCGAGGGGACTCACGCTCAGAAAGCACCCCGATTTTTTAATGTATATTTTTTATAAAATGTTTTTAATTATTTTCGGTTTGTGAGAGGCGAGGGAACTCACGGCCAGAAAGCACCCCGATTTTGTTTTCATGTATACATTCTATAAAATGATTTTATTTATTGTTAGTTTGTTAGAGGCGAGGAGAACTTCTTTTTATTTTTTTATTCCCAAATTTTTGTGTAAGTCATTCGGTGGTTTTTTATGCCTTTCAGGCTTTTCCCACCGAGCCAATATATTTATTTATATATACGGCTCAAAATTGTTGTTTTTCTTTCATTACATAACCTTCCTTCCAATTTAGTAATTTAAGTTTTGAATATATATTTTTTACATGTTAAAATGTCTGCGTAATTCGTGTTGAATCTCCTTCGTTAAAAATTTAAGAATTTGGTTGAAACTGTGTTTTTTTTATTTTTAGTTGAAAATGAAACTGTTTTGTTACACCGTTCGATTTTTAAAATTGTCAATTCGTAAATAAGACTTTTGAGTTTGGATTTATAAATAAAAATGCAAAAATTAAACATATAAAGCGACTTAAAATAAACGAATTCAATTTATAATTGAAAAAATTTCCAATTACAAAAGAATTGTAATTAATCCAATTTATTGATCAAAATGATTCAGTCTTTAACATTAAAAAATTTATTTATTTATTCTTCAATTCAAAGCATTAAAAGTAAGTTTATATTTTTTAACCAGAAGTCCTTGAACTATTCAATTTTTTTTAGGTGTAGAGAGAGTATGTAAAATTAGTCTTTTTGTACCTCAGTTATCTTTTTTGGAGAAACAAGTAGAACTTGGTCTCAGCAATGCGCAGTTGCTCCTTGCGAAAGGACGAGTGCAGCTCTGCCTAAACGATCTTCAGTTTGTTTTACAGAGAACAAGTGATGCTCGGTCTTCGTCATCCTCAATTGTTTCTGGAAAGGAAACAAGTGAAGTTCTGACTATCATCATCTGTTACCCTTAATGAGTGAAGAAGTGGGAATCATTCACAAATTGCGTAACGCGCTTTTCTTTTGTTTAAATAAAGATGATAAAAGTTTGTATTTTATACGTATGAATTATTGAGCGTTTAAATGAAATATTTCTAAATTAAAAATTGGTCATGCTTCAGTTTTAAAAGTTTAAAATTCAAAAGATTTCTACCTCAAATAAATCATTTACAGATTTAAAAGTTTAAATTTTCTAATTTCACCCTGAATTTTGATTGTACAGGAAATTTTTCAAAGGAATTGTACGTATTTCTGAATTCAATCAAAGATTTTTGAAAAAATTATAATTCAGATCTGGGACAAGGAATTCTACAAAATAATGAAAATTTTGAGTTAGGACATGAAAATTTGCACAAAGAAGTATAATCAGGATACATTGTAATAGAAATAATATAATATATAATTAACTATATATAATATTATCATGATAATAATATTATTTCAACATATATTAATATTAACATTAATATTAATTATCTGTAAATGATTATGCTAGAGTTTTAAGCGTTTGACATTGAATTTATCTATTGAACAGAAACAATTTTAATAGCCTTTCAAAATTAGAAAATTTATTTATGAGAATCATTAAAAATAAAACAATTAAAAATTATAAGTACTAACAAGTACAACATTTTGTATTAACACTTTTTTAAATTTCTAGCAATTTAAATCTTAAAATTCGAAGGCCCACGTAGTCCTCAAAAAAGTATAATATGACCAAATTCTAGGAAGCTATAGTTTATAATTGTTTAATTCCAAATGATTTTTATTAACAAATTTTATAATTTCGACAGTCCGAAGGCTTATTCAAACTTTTTTGGTTTAATAGATAAATCAAACGCTTAAAAACTCCAGCACAATCATTTACATCTAATTAATATTCATATAATTTTAATATCGAAGAAAATAGAAATATAGAGGAGTAATATAGACTAAGGACAAGAGGAACTAATTTCTTTCATTTCTTTCAAATGTGGATCAAGATATAAATAATACTATCATAATATAACATAATTATAAATTTTCAAATCACAATCTCTTGATTTTATTCCAAAGCCGATAGAGAATAGAGATATAAATAGAACTGCCGAAGTTTTCCGATCGGCAATCGTGCACCTTCGAGTTTTCAAATTCAGAAGAGGAGAAATGGGTTGCGCGCGTAACCCAGTCATCGATCCTACTATATTCACACAGACATAGCCCTGTAATACTATTGGACCACATCTCGTTTCAGATCTGGGATCACTGGACTGACCAGACCGTCGGGGCTGGGGCTATTTTATAATAGGAATATTTTCTTCCTATTCCAGAATTACTAGAAAAACTGATATATTGTTTTCGACTAATAACTCTATTCTAAAATATTAATTGCTTATATATATATTTTTTGAACTGAGACTGCACACTGACAGTTCTGCTTTTTTCACTAAATATTTTTTTTTAACTTTTTGGCACCTCATCGAATTAAAAAAAAAAGTATAGTGAGAAATATTTTTTACCTATTTCAGAACCTACCAAAAAAGCTAAGATTTTGTTTTCGACAAATAATTATATTCTGCGAGTTCAATTGATTATAATTGGAAATAATAAAAATCTCTGACATTATACTTACTTATACTTACTTTCATTGCTAATATTTTTGATTTTTGAATTTTAGAATAATTATTGGTATACAAAGAATTTAAGGCCAAACGAATATGAGCTTTTTGAATAGAACTAAATAGGTACACAAAATTTATGTAACATTTTGGTTTTTTAGAGATTATATCCAATGTCAAACAGTAAGACAAAACAAAATTCTGATCAAAATTTGAAACATATGCGACGTGCGCCAAAGAAACGGGGCTTATTCTAAACGAAATCAAAATCAAGGTTTTTACACATTTTGATCGTTGAGAGCTGCTCTTTTTAATGAAACCGTCGGGAAAAAAATTAGAGCGTTATTATTGTTAATAATTGAGTTGTTAGGTACCCGAGACATCGGGATATGACTCGAAAAGAGACACTTCCCACCACTCACCACCCCATCTATGAGTCTCGTCTATACCCCGTCCGTGAACCGCGTCTACGGCCTATCTCTTTCCGTGAGAATGCAGTGGTAAGTGGAGAGGAAAGATTTCGCAACTCTTCTCTCACTCTCCGAAAAGTCCGGTCTATCGGGTGGACTTCAACCGCTCGCCCTGAAAAATCTCACTTTTCAGAGTTAGCCCCCTTTCTTCGGCGCACGTCACATATATTCAGAGCCACTCGAAAAACTAATATTTTCGTCTGTATTAAAAATTTTATTCTACACGCCTGCTCTTGGTAACCAAGGTTTGGCTGCCATTGTCGGCCCATAACTGAGTACCAGTATTGGACCAAACCTAGCTGCCATCTTCGCGCCTTTGCCGGATTGATAACTATGGCCTTGACTTGGCAGCCAAGACTTGTTTGCCATTGTCGGCCCGACACTGAGCAACAATATCGGACCAACCTGGAGGCCGGAGTTAATTCAGAAACTAATAAAAAACCTTTAAATTTTTCTTAGAACGCATCTGCTTTATCCATTCATCATTATAAGACTGCATATCGTTCCAATATTATTTATAATTTATAGAATTGAAATTTCGTTTAAACATTTTGGTTCATTTTAACTACAACTGCTCTAGTCATGATTATTAATTGCTAACCACTGCGATAAACCGACAAGTTGAAACTCTGTGAAAAAGCTATCCGCATAAGCTACAGTTCAGAAAAGTTAAAGTACCCGATTTTAAGCTCTCTTTTTCTAATTATGTATTATTATGCGACGTTATGTAAGTGTAAAATACACGAACTGTTAACAGAAATATCAATACAATAATTTTTAAATATATAATTTGAAATGATGACAACTTTCAATGTGGTTTTCCAACTTTTAAAACGTTTTTAATGACGAGGGGAGGGTATGTATAGGGGTAGTTTTTGGGTGACCTATTATATATTATTAGAGAGCAAAAAAAGAACAAAAAATATCGACTAATAGTGTTTACTAGGTTTTATTATTTTTTATGCTTCTTTCATACATATATATGTTCCGCTGCATAGGTTCACGTGAAAGGGTAGTTTCGGCGGCAATTATAATGGGAGGGAAATTTGCAAGTTTCATGTCATTAATTTTGAGTCCTCAATCAGCTTTACATTGTTCAAGATGGGTTTTTAACTTTTAAAACGTTTTTGATCACGAGGGTTGAGTGTGTATGACTTAGGGTTAGTTTTTGGAGAACGTATTACATATTATCAGAGAGCAAAAAAAGAGTAGAAAATATCAACTAACAGTGTTTTCTAATTTGTAATATTTTTTATGCTTTTTTCATACGCATATATCTTCCGCTGCATAGGCTCACGTGGAAGGGTGGTTTCGGGAAAATTATGAAGAGGGGGACATTTTGAAGTTCCATGTAATCAATTTGGAGTTTTAAATCATTTTTGCATTCTTCAAGATGGGTTTCCAACTTTTAAAACGTTTTTAATGACGAGCGGAGGGTATGTATGACTTAAGGGTAGTTTTTGGGTGACGTATTATATATTGTCGAAGAGCAAAAGAAGAGCAAAAAATATCGACTAAAAGTGTAAAATCAGACGTAGCCGTAGTTCTTTAAAACCCTGTAAATTACTCTTTTCGAAATTTTCACTTTGGATAAGAAACTCAGGTCGCTCTCAAATTTTATTAATTTAAATTATATAATACTGTGAAATAGTTATTCTCTCTGTGCCAAACTACTACCAATTCTCTTGGGTGACCACGAAAATTGTTCTGTAAGTAATTATCTCAAAATATATCTGATTATGTAACCGATCATCATTTATCTCTTCAATTTCTGACATATAAACATCATAACTGCTTATCTTATTGTTCCTTTTGTTGTCATTTTATTTAATAGATAAAAAAGAAAAGCAAGGTGGGTTTCAACCCTTTAGATGTGGCAAGTCCAACGTTTCCTAGTCCCTTAGCCGCTCGAGGGGCTTGGATATTATTTTAAATTATAAAGAGGAATGAAAATTTCTCACCTCTTTCGTCGTCACGATTAACCCCGTGACGTAACATAGAAAAAAATGGCGACAGCGGTGAGCTACGCTTAACTACTTTATTTTCTTTAAGTCGTTTATCCAAAACTAAACCCAAAAATAATACCTTTCCATTTTTCTGAAATTATTATTTGTTACATTTTTGTGTATGATTTTATGTATTGATCTTGTTCATGAGTTTTATTGACTATTTGCTATATTGTGACTACAGTGCCGCCAGTGATTTTTTCCCCTGTGCCGTGAACTCCGGTTGAATTCGTCGTTTTTTTGCCCTATATTCACTCCGTCGAAACCGCATTTTCGTAAATTAATTTTTGCGAAACTTATGTATTTTTCTATTTTATTGAATTTTCCGTTCGCATACAATATTTGGGTTCCGATAAAAGTTTCGAAAGTTCTTTTTCATTCGTTATAGATGTAAATCATAACAAAAAAACAGCACCTCAGATCAGTGAAAACCGTTTTTGAAAATATAAATTTTTCTAGTCAAAATAGATTTTTCAAATTTTATCGACTGTTGGTGTGAGACGAATTTTCGTCATAAAAACTATCTAGAAATTAAGTTGGAATTTCATTCTCTCCTTCTGCAATTTCTCCTGCGCGCCAGTTCGAAAAAACACATGATTTAAATTTAATTTTCATTAACTGAAAATCGATTTTTGTAATTTAATTGATTTTTCCCAATTAGACTAGTATTTTGGTCGAGTCAAATCACGTTACCTGACTGCACATGGTCAATGAAAGTTATTTTCTGACATGTTTATCTGGATATAACTTTGTGTTTACTTTTATTATATGATTTTTAAATACTGATTTTGAATATAATTGTATTTCTTTAAAAAATTTTGCAACCGTTAATCTTAAAATTGAAAGTGGCCCCTTCAGAACCCTACACACAGTATCTCGCCCCTCAAAGTGCTCTTTCGGGTGTACCCACTAGCCAGTCTGATAAGTACCTGAAAATTCTAAGAGATGGCATTAGTATTCACTAATTTGAACCATTTTCGTCGAGCTTGATCCTTCAAATGACGCCTGTCAAAACTTCAGCCATTTATGTTTACGCATTTACAAGTTACAGCACTGAGAAGCGACTAACCTCCGAGTTTTTTTTAATATGGAAAAATCTGAGTTTCGAGTTTTGATCAAACACTACTATCTTCGCAAGAAAACGATATCCGAGACCAAGGCCAAGCTGGATAAGTATTACCCGGACTCTGCACCGTCGATTGTAGCGATTCATAAGTGCTTTACCGAGTTTCGTTGTGGCCGTACGAGCACAGTTGATGCTGAACGATCTGGGCGCCCAAAGGAGGTCACTACACCAGAAAATGTCGAAAAAATCCATGATATGATGTTGAACGATCCCAAAGTGAAATTGAGAGAGGTAGCTAATGCTGTAGGCATATCATTGGAACGTGTGGGCAATATCATTCATTCAGTTTAGGGCATGAAGAAGCTCTGCGTGCGATGGGTGCCGCGTTTGCTCACAGTGACCAAAAACGAATTCGTGTGACTTTGGCCAAAAAAACGACTCCGTGTTTCATTTTTCAGGAACTTATCAGACTGCCTAGTATATTCGACGGATACAAGCCTTTTCTCAGGTCCTTCGTCTACGATGTAGAAAACGCGAAAGGCTTTCTTCCAGCTGAAAGTAATGAGGCACTTCTCGTTCGCGGTATTATTGCCAAATTGAAAGGAGCCGCGAAGGATTGCGTTGATGGATGCACGTTCGGAAAAATCCAAGATCTGATTAAACACCTAAAGTCGCATTTTTCCAAGGGTCGCGATTTCAAATCATATCATCAGGAATTGTCTAAGCTCGTTATGTTATTAGACGAAACAATTCAGGAATACGGAGCACGTGCTCAGTATTTGGTGCGCGCCGCGAAAGCTATCTTGGCTGATCAAGGGCACTCCGTCGAAACTATAAAGCAGTTAATGGATGCACTGAATCCAATTGAGTGTTTTATAGAAGGGTTACCCGGTGAGCTAGAAATGCGTGTATCGGTTAAGAAGCCTGTTGACTTGGAAACCGCAATCGAATATGCTCGTAAAGATCATCGTACGTTAAATCGAAGAAAGACGCAAGAAACAGCCGTTCATTATTCCCGACGTGATTTATCGCCCCAAATTCGGAGTGTCTCTTACAAGAGTAACGAATCGCGAGATATATAGTCCTGAAAGGCGCGAACACTATCAACGCTCTCCCTCTCCTGTTCAACAAAGATCCGCATATGCGGAATCTAGATACTTCAATTCACGTCAGTATGAACCTAACTATCGCGAAAATCACCCCGTTTACATTTTAAGCCGTGATCACGCTTACCACCCAGCTTCAAAAGCAACATCTAGCAAAAATCGCGAATCAAGGCCAAGGAATGTCACGTGGTGTAATCGATTTAAGTCCGACGCGAAGCGAGACTTATTTTGCGTTTTTTGCAATGACGTCGGGCTGAAACCATGCAATGTAGAAACCCCGCGAATCCATTTCGACCATCTGCTTTCGGTCGAACATTTACTCCCTCTCCTTCGTACCGTCGTGAAACTGAATTCACTAGAGACAACGCTTCCGAGTCTTTAAACTCCTAGAGCGTTCGCCACGAGACCCCGATGGCGAGCGCGCCGACGATGAGTGCCAGGGTTGCGGTGATCGCTACGCAGTCCGATGCCAAGCATGTTATTCCTGCTGCCCAGTGGTCAAAATTGACGTTCAGGAACTGAAGGGTGGCAAAGGAGTATTTCTTGTGGATACGGGCTGCGCAGTAAATTTAATAAAAAGAGATTACTTGCAACCAGACACACCTGTCTACATCAATGATAGCATAACCATTACCAGAATCACAGAATGATCGATACCTTCCTACGGATCCGCTATCCTAAAGGTATTCGGTGCTCCTGTGAAATTCTCCGTAATGCCGAATAATCTCAGGGTTCCTGATAATGGTATTCTCGGCAGAAACTACTTTAATCAGAAACAGGTCACAATTTCTTATTACCACAAAACTATAGTTACTTCGAGCCGTCCTATTACCCCCATCCCTTTTATTAACCCTCCGAAATTTTTAGGCAGGTATGACGAAGAACCTTCTAGAACCAACTTACAAACACCGGTATTAACCCTTAAAGCGCGAACCCGTCACGTCGTTCCCATCGAGTTCTTGAATAAAGAGTGCACTGAGGGTTTTCTGCCCCTTATTGACGCGGGAGAGGGCATTCTTATGGGTAACGCAGCAGTTGTTAATGAGAATGGTCACTGCTGCGCGATGGCGATAAACGTCGGTTACGAAGACGTTAACGTTCAGATAGCTCCCAGGTGATGAGTTCCCAGGTACGACCTTGGAACAGCATACTATCCCGACCATAGACGTTGTGCCTCTGGTAACAAGACAGTATCGCTACCTGCCGATCCACAAGGAAGAGATAAGGAAACTGCTCGAGCTTGGAGTTTATTAAGGATTCAAACTCTCCTTACAATTCGCCACTGTGGATTGTTCCCAAAAAGGCAGATGCTAATAGGAATCGAAAATGGCATAATTGACATTTGGGCAAGGCGAAGTATTTTTCTGTCTTTGATCTTGCCAGCGGTTTCTATCAGATTCCAATGAATTCCGTTGATGGACCAAAGACGACAGCCTTCTCTACTGATCGTAGTCGTTACGAATACCTTAGAATGCCTTTCGGTCTCAAAGATGCACCGGCCACGTTCCAACGCCTGATGGATCGAGTGTTGACGGAATTGCAGCATACAGAGCTGTTCGTCTACCTCGACGATATAGTCATCTTCGCGTCGTCCATCGAGGAGCATTCAGGTAGAGCGAGAGGTTTGTTTTCACGCCTAGCAGCCGCAGGTCTTCGTCTCCAAACGGAAAAAAGTGCCTTCCTTTCAACAAAGGTAAAATATTTAGGTCACATAATCACTGAGAATTGAGTTAGTGCTGATCCTGATAAGATCAAGGCCGTGCAAAATTTCCCGGTACCGAAAAATCCAAAAAACAAAAGAGAGTTTCTGGGATTAGTCGGATATTATAGGAAGTTTATTGCGGACTTCGCAGATTGGACTAAACCATTATCAGACTTGCTAAAGAAAAGCCGTGCATTCCACTAGGGCGGGGAGCAGCAGCGAAGCTTCGATGATATGAAAGACGTTCTCACTCACTCGCCTATCCTTCAATTTCCCAATTTTGAACAACCCTTTATTCTAACCACCGACGCATCCCATTACGCGATCGGTGCCGTTTTACGTCAGGGAAAATTAGGCCAACATATACCCGTGGCTTACGCGTCGCGTTTGCTTAAAAAAGCTGAGCAAAACTATTCGACCACTGAGAGAGAGTGTCTAGCTGTTGTTGAGTTTGTTCGGCACTTTAGACATTATTTATACGGAAAGAATTTTATGGTGATCACAGATCATCAGGCACTGAGATGGTTTTACTCAGTAGAAGATCCATCTTCGAGACTGATGCGCTGGAGATTTAAGCTGCGCGATTTTCAGTATGAAATTGTCTACAAGTCCGGCAAAACAAACAAAAACGCGGACGCGCTCTCTCAGAATCCGCCGGAGAAGAGCGACGCTTGCGCGGTACACGAGATAAGAATCTCGCCTTTGCATCTCGTGTCTGAACGAAGGAAGCCGGGAAGAAGACCTAGAAAAAACTTCAGCAAAAGCGAAGAAACAACTCCATGCGATGAGTCAGAATCAGAATTGCGTCAAGCAGGAATTGCGGCAACGGTTCGGTCACGAAATCAATCGAAGCCGAGATCTAATTATAAAGAATCTTCGGTTAGACAACAGCGTAGTCTCGCATATTTTCCGTCGGATTCGGAATCGGAACCAGGGTTGAGACCCCAGCGGCGAATTTCGCGTAAAGAAATGCTTCGGTACGAGATTGACGACGATTACGTCCCCCGAATATCCGTCCGAAGACAGCCTATGTCCATCGAGAGCTTATTTGAGGAAGAACCCTCTTCTAACTCTTCTCCGATCGAGATGGTCGTCGAGGTCGTCCCAGCGGCTCTACAAGAGCAGTCCCCAGATTCTGATGAACGTACACTAGTAGAAACAACCTCTAACAATTATGATGTCTCTCGTTGCCCACCGACATTCCCCTTTGGAGACGGCGCTGTTGTGATGCTACCACCTGAAAAGAATCCTTCGGATTCTGAGTCAGTTTACCCTGAAGTTGAATCAGAAGCGGAACAGACCGTGCTGAAGTTCACTCCAGTGAGGGATACATCAGCAAAATTGCGAGAGAAAATTTCTGAGAGCCCGGAAACTCCTGACTTTTTCAGCCTCCCCTCTACTTCTCAATCTACCATTCTCGCAGCACCTCGTTTTGAACCACCAGACAGAAGTCATGTGAAGCTTACGAAGCAACCATCAGCAACTTCTCCGGCAAACTCCGAAGAGAAGCAAGGTGGGTTTCAACCCTTTAGATCTGGGAAGTTCCACGTTTCTTAGTCTCTTAGCCGCTCGAGGAGCTTGGATATTATTTTAAATTATAAAGAGGAATGAAAATTTCTCACCCCTTTCGTCGTCACGATTAACCCCGTGATGTAACAGTTCTATTATTTTTATCCTTTATCCATGCATATATGTTCCGTTGCATACCTTCACGTGGAAGGGAAGTTTTTCAGGACAATTATATAGAGGAGAAATTTTCAAGTGTCACGTAATTAATTTGGAATTGTAAATAATTTTTGCATTGTTCAATGTGGTTTTCCAACATTTTAAACGTTTTTGATTTCTAGCGGAGGGAATGTATGACTCAGGGGTAGTTTTTGGAGAATATATTACATATTATAAGAGAGAGAAAAAAGAGCAAAAAATATTAACTACCAGTGTTTTCTAATTTATATTATTTTTTATGCTTTTTTCATACATATATATGTTGCGCTGTATAAGTTCACGTGGATGAGTAGTTTTTCGGGAAAATTATGAAGAGGCGGGAATTCTGAAGTGCGATGTAATCAATTGGAAGTTCTAAATCATTTTTGCGTTCTTCAAGGTAGTTTTCCAACTTTTAAAACGTTTTTAATGACGAGCGGAGCGCGTATGCAGGAATTAGGGGTAGTTTTTGGGTAACGTATGATATATTATTAAAGAGCAAGAAACGAGCAAAAAATATCGACTAACAGTGTTTTCTAAGTTTTATTATTTTTATGCTTTTTTCATACACATATATGTTCCGCTGTATACGTCCACGTGGAAGGGTAGTTTTGGGCATATTATAATGATAGGCAAATTTGCAAATTTCATTTTATTAATTTTGAGTTCTAAATGATTTTTATATTGTTCAAGGTGGTTTCTTAACTTTTAAAACGTTTTTGATCACGGGGGGTCAATACGTATGACTTAGGGGTAGTTTTTGGGGAACGTGTTATATATTATCAGAGAGCAAAAAAAGAGCAAAGAAATATCGACTAACAGTGTTCTAAGTTTTATTATTTCTTATGCTTTTTTCATACATATATTTGTTCCGCTCCATACGTTCACGTGGAAGGGTAGTTTTGGGGAAATTATAAAGAGGGCGAAATTTTCAAGTTTCATGTGATTAATTTGAAGCCCTAAAACATGTTCACATTATTGAAGGTAGTTTTCCCATTTTGAAAACGTTTTTGATCACAGGGGATAGTTATGTAAGACATAGGGATAGTTTTTTGGAAAACGGGGCTGAGTGGACGTCCTGCTAGCGCCGCCAACCTTTGCTCCGAAGTTTAAAGAGCAAAAAAAATTTTTCTCAGCATAAAATTGGCAAAAAAAAATCAAAAAAATATGGCGTATTCCATTTTATAATTTGCCTTGGTAGCGGCGCTGAGTGGACGGACCTATAAATGTGAGATCTTCATGAATGAAGCTTAAAAATAAAGTACCTTTTTTCATAATTTCGACCACTGGCATACACTTTTTTTATGACACTTAAAGTGTTCGAAATCGTTTCAGTCGATTTTACCTACAAAAAATGTCATTCCCTTTCCCTCGGTAAATATTTATATTTATAATTGTCATCAAATAGGACTACACATTACTCAAGTTTGGGTCCCATTAGAAAGCTTTAGAAATAATTCCCCATACAATACATAGATATGGAACTGTCTCCTCTGACACTATCGGTTTCATGAAACTGTATTTTATTTTTTGATCAGAAGGTACAATGTTATCATGCGTGACAATGAACTATTCTTTCTACTGCGTATTATCTTATTTGCTACTCTCACAATTTGTCTTATAATGTAATAAATCTGATGTATATATGCGAATTCACTATGCTAAAAAAAGTCGTGAAATACAAATAATTTGAGATCACGAATGAGATAGCGACTAGTATATATCTTGAAACATTCTTCATAATTGGGATCTCTCTACTTTCAGAAAATGGCAACCCGGATTTATATTTTATGTGTCCGCATATTAGTTTACGCTAATATTATTGGTAAATATAATACTATCTATAATTTCATGCACATTTTAATTTTAGGATATTCATTTCCTATTTTAGATCATTATAATAAATACGGGAGTACGCGCGCGTTGTTCATTTTGCCTGACGGTTTAAAAAATATTAAATAATTACTCAACCCACATTTAGTAAACCCAAAGTTATAAATTCCAACCCCATAATAATATTCAACAATCTCTAAGGCCACAAAATTTGAAATAATTACCCAAATGACCTTCAGAAAAGCCCAAGTTATGATCCTAATCCCATAATAATATTCAGCAACCCCTAAGACCACCCATAATTTGTTACCTAAACAGATCCGAAGAGCCTTCACGTAAAAGTCTCAACAAAATGAGATAATCACCGCAGTCACCTTCAGAAAACCCCAAATTATAATCATTATCAACTACCCTTACGACGGACCCTTTTTACTTTAACAGCCCCGAAGAGCCTTTACGTAAACACTCAAAAAATTTTGAAATTCGAAATAATCAATTAAATCACCTTCATGAAAGCCCAAGTATGTTCCTTATCCCATAATAATACTCAACAATCCCTAAAGCCACCCCGGATTTTTTTTGGTCGAAATTATCACTTCGCGACTACTAACTCAACTCTAACTAGCGCGTCTACTCCCGGGTTAAAATAACTGTTTGTCTGTCAACATACTAAATAAGAAGTATGTATGTCGAAATTGATACGTACCCAGATCGTACCCTTTTAACTGTTCCGTTACTCAATATTGTATTGCAAAAATAATTAACTTAAGGGATACATTTTCTGAAAGAAAACATAAGTGTAAACTAAATATAGTTCACAAATAAACTATAAGCTTATTTATTGTTTGTCGTTAGTTCAAACATTATTGCCATGCCTAACATTTTTAATTAATAAAGAAGCTGAAACAGAAGTGAAAATGGGTACAGAAACAGCCAAGGAAATTAAAACAGTCACAATTTTCTCAAAAGCGTTTGCCAATTTCTTCTCCCAATAATTTGAATTTTCTTTGTCTAATGCATGTTTTGAATTTTCCCATTTAAAATACGGAATATAATTTACCAAATAAATGTAAAAATATACACGAGTTAACTTCCTACTTATACTTTCGTTTTTGCAGAATTAGCTTTCCCATATAAAGAGAGCGCAGTTCATCCTTTACCCGTTAAACTAATTGGTGTTAATACCTGTGAAGTCGAACAACAGCTTATAGGAGGCATGTTCATACGTGAGCAGTTACCCCCAGAGACTTATGAGGTTGGAATAGCGAATGGTTACATCATTGGAATCGTTCTAAATGATCATTTGTGCCCACTCGTCGCTCGTCAAATGGATTTTAATAATAAGATCGGAAGAGTTAAAGTACGCATAGATGGGGGAATTGCCAACGTCACTCTACGCATAAATCGAAGAGATCCTCTGAATCGTCTTTTCTTCCATCTGTATGAAACAGAAGACCCTAGAAGTGCTATGTTCGTAGACATACCCGAATAATACAATTTTAAAGTGCAAGTGCACATTACTCGCCATGCGTACATTGCGTAAAATTGTACATGTATGTATATGTACCTTGTTTTTAAATCTGAAAATAAAATTATATCACGTATTATGATGAATAATTAATCTTTCTATTGCAGATTAACTTATTTTCTTGGCTTCACATTTGTATTATAATGACATGATTCTGATGTATTTTTAAGACTTTCGTGTCGGAAAATAGGACTTAAAAATACAAAACAAATTAGAATGACGAATGAAATAGCGACTTGAGGATATACCTTGAAATATTCTCAAGACTATTGGTTACTAAAATTCTTGTCAAAATTCTTCATGAGTGGGTTTTTATCATTCCATAAAAATAAGGACCGTCCTCCGAAATACTAGGAAATTTTTTAAAATAAATTACAATAGATAATAAAATAAAATATTAAAATTTTTTTATGAAATCCTATTACGTATTTTACTAATATAAATTTTAACTTAGGATTATATTAATGGGCACATATTTGTCTCTAAATGGGCCGAATCAGTTACGAAGGTCTTGGAGCGTTTTTCTTTTACTTTTCCATGTTATATAATTTGTTAGGTGCGCCTAAATATATATATATATATATATATAAATCAGGTTACCTACAAATCTCGTAAAAGGGTATTTTTTTACAAAATTTGGCACCGATTATCTGTAACATGTGTAATTTCATCTCGAATTTGTTCAGCATTACTTTCTTTTTTAAAATGGCGGACCAAACTATCTCAAAAAACGTGTTTCTTTTACATGCTCATCAGGTATACCATTTTAAGTTGAAAAAAAAGATTAACTCGAGATTATTTTTTAATTTGATATTTTTGATGCTGCTAGCAATAAATAAACTACTGAAATGCTAAATTTCAAAATGGCGAATTCAAAATGGCGGCCAAACAATAAATTTTAAAATTGTTATGCAATGTTCATTTTAATATCTTCTTTCTGATAAGAATAATACAGCCAGGATGAAAATAATCCAGTTTAAAACCTATTTTCAATCATCCTTATTATAATTTTTTTTTTGAAGTATCAATAGCAAATCAATAACAAATTATTGCGTTAATAACTAATTTTCCTAAACAAATGCCAGATTCAGATTGAATGGAAAAAGTTACATACGGAATAGTTCTCTTATGTCTTTAATTAAGCTTTTTAATAAACAAATCAATAAATAATTAATTTTGTAAATTTGATAAATCTGTTTATGTTGATGGGAAAGGCAAAGAAAATACAAATACGACATCAATTATTTAAGGGGTTTTTGAGTACGCTTAATTTAATAATGCGATTAGTTTTGCAAAATCATTTTGTTTAAACAAATTATTGCATACTAAAAATTTTTTGCATACAAAATGACAAAATTAGATTCTATGTCAAAAATGACGTGCGATATAATATTAAAACGAATGACATATTTAAACGCATCACATAACGTTTTGTATAACATACTCAATTATTTAAAAGAGAGATAACAACCCTCCGCATTCCACAGGGTTGAGACTGTCATGAATATCATTCTCGCCTGCGTTTTTGTTGTTAAATTTTTTATTATTTTTTTAATTTTTCGTCTTTTTTTGCGATTTTTTAGTTTTGTGTTTATTTATTTTTTCCTATATGTATTTACACTTCTGAAGATGAGATCTAAGTACTTCAAATTTTCCTAATTAGTTTTTAACGAATGCATGAGCTTTCCGAATATCAGTGACTCTTTTAGCACTGGCAAATCTTGCTTTCAGTTTTTTTGAGGATTCTTTTATTTCATTTTTTGAACAGCATAATATTTGATTTTTTTTTCATTTGCTTTGGCCCATTTGTACAAAATTTCAATGTTTAAAATTGTTTGAAATGGTGTTTTAGCTCGCACACTAGCACGTTTTACTGCTGTCTTAAAGTTTCCTTCAATACCATCACCAATCGAGTTATAATAATGCCTTGGAAAGTATGTACTGCTGCAGTATTATGATCTAGTCCATCTGATGTTATAATCATAGATTTGTGTCCCTAGGTTTTTCCTTTTCTATCATAGCATACGACTGTGAAAATAGTACAATGCTTATAATTCCACTGAACTCCGCTTATTGCATTTTGAGGCATAAATTGTAGATTTTCAGAAAAATCAATACAAACTAAGACTTCATCTTTTTTTACATTATTTTGATATTTTTTGAAAAATTTGATTGCTGTTTTGAATAAAATCATGTTCTATGTAGCAATCAGAAGAGTTTTAATCACATACGAATATATTAACGCAGTCTTTATAATCTTTTAAATGTAAATCTGTATCTTTTGTAAGATTACTGATATTTAAATCATCTAACAATAAATGTATATTTTCGTGATAAATGCACAAAGGAATAGAATGTGTGCCACTAACTCCTGCAAAAACACAATTTTTTTTGCCTTATTCTAGCAAATTTAGAAAATTTCAAAGAATTCTCTGGATACACTAGTAGAAGTAAAGCATGTTATTCTTTTAAATTACAGTGCATTAAGCGCTTTTGTTTATGGACCCGAGACATATCAGGTTCTTTAACTGTCATTGTATCTTTCATTCTCCCTAAAAGTTTTCCATTACCATCACTATCATAAAAATAATTGTGGAAAACACAATAGACACACGGGAAAGCACTTCCACTTAAGCGATATTTGGGCTTAAAGATACCAAGAAAATAACATCCAAATTGTGACTTCATACTAACAAAAGATTCAAAACGGGCAAAACATCACAGAAAGAAAAGAAACAGGAACAGTACCGAAGTTAACAGGTTAAAACAAATTCACATAGCAAAACTTTATAATTACAAGAAAAAAGGCTAAAGACCCCATGAAAATTCAAAAAATGTAAGGAGCGTCCATTAAACACGACTGCACGCGCTGAAACCTCAGGCGAAAATCTCAAATTCCTTAAAATTATAGTTATAATTGTTTAAGTAATTAAGTTAAAAGATTAAGAAACACCTGAAGATATTGACGAGATAAATCCAAAAACAAATTATTTTTAAAATTATATGGCATATTGCAATAAACGAATTTGTACGCAGGTAAATTATTCTGAAGATAACTGTGGAAGCAGCATTGAGATATGTCGGAAAAATCACTTTTTCGAACATTCAAATGTCAAATATATATATATATATATATATCGTAGATGAGTCGAACAATTTGCCAGAAGGGCGCCAGTTAGTTTTCACCAAAACTACAAAAATTTACCACTAAAGTGATACATTATTTTGATGCTCCTACCGCTCGTGTCACGAAATTGGCACTAAAGATCAGTACAGAGAGAGGAAACCCGAGTGCGCATTAATGCCATAAGGATTATTTGATGCGCTACTCTGGTCTCGTTTCCCCAGCGATTCTCGACAGCTAAGTGTTTATTTTTAATATGCTTTTGTGCAGCTTCACTTATGTGTCTTCCAATAGGTAAAAAAAATTTTACATGTTGAAACTGGTTAATTTTCAACCTCGGGCTCCACACACCATCATCTACCGGTGTTTCAAACAACAAACAAACAACCACAAAAAAATTAACTTTATTTAAGGAATGATACCAAAGTACCCCAACAATTTCTTCGAGGAGTCGCCTAGAATTAATTATTTTAATGATCGATCTGATTAGTGTGGTGTCTTCCATTCACTAACAAATCTTATTTAATAATAATGGCTCAATCAACGAATCCTTTTTACTAAATCTTAAGAATCCTAAAGTTCCTATAATGAACACACATAACTACTTATAATTTTTAAAAGTACTATTTAGTTATTTCTATTTAAAATGATTCCTACTGACTAACTTAAATCTAATCATGCAAAAAAGCTAAAGCAGAGGATTGCAAAAGATAAGCATTTATTAGTGGGGCAATAACCCACCCACCGGGCTCACAAGTGGTCGATGTAACTCCTACTTGCGCTGGGGCTCATTCTAGCAAGGTAAGCGGTTCCACTTGTGGTCACCGCCCCCGCACTTCTTGTACAGACCCCGTTCCGCTTTGGTTGCCCCTCACATCGTCGGCTTGCGCTTCCTTCTGCGGAATTGAGGATCTGTGAGAAGTCTCTGGTGCACCCGCCCCTCCATGGAGAGATCCACTGCCCTCAATGAATCAGGTCACGGCTCTTGCGCCTCCTACGGTTCCATTTTTGCATACCCGGAATTCAACTCGGTCTATACTAGGGCCGAGTAATCCACTGTCCCTTCAGTTATTGGCCGATCCCACACCAGGGCTGAGAGCGATCAGGCTGGTTTCAGTTTGGGTCGTGTGGAGGTGGAGACGATAAAGCCCGCACTGCTTCCTCCTAGTTGTCCTGCTTAGCTGTCCTTTACCCGGTTGTGGAGACAATGGTGTCTCCCACCGCACCCTCTGGCACGTTTCGCCTGAATCCCTCTCTTCGAGGGCGAGACGACGGTCTCTTCCAGCGCTTCCTCTAGGGCCGTCTGCCCCCACGCTTGCGGCGGTGTAGCGACAGTGGTGGGTCCTACCACCAGCGAACGACGGAGCCTCCAAGCCAACTGGACGTGCGTCGCCGCTGTAACATTCACAAGAATTTTCCCAAATAAAGAAATGATTTAACCAAAACATCAGTTAATTGTGCGTCGAAGTGAAACAAGGTGCGTTCGCACTAACCCCGATTTTAAGTCCAGTCAGCCTAACTAGAGTATGAACGCGTACGGAGTTTCACGCGACCCCCCTTGTCTGAGTGAGTACCAATGTTATGAAGACTCCAGTCAAGATTCCATTCGAAATTATCCCGGTCGTCCCGTTCATTATCAAAACATTCCTGTTGAGCGTCGAAATCAATAACATCCGGTCCAGTCAATACAACTCCTCTGGATCCGTCGGCTCATCATTCCGCTCTTCTACATATTTCTGTAGATGGGAGACATGATTCCGCCCCACCATTTTCCTTCTGGCGATGCCAGTTTGTAAATGTTGGGTGAGATTACCTCTACCACAACAAAGGGGCCACTGAACTTAGGGGCCAATTTTGCCGCCACATGAGTTCCTTTCTTCGACCGCTGTTGATTAGGCTTCTTGACCTTGTACCTGACTTTGAATTGGTGATCTGTCGCGATCACGACATTCACGACGTCGTAAATTGTGAACGTCGCGATGAAAAGAGAAGATTATGACGCTAAAGTTAATGCATTATTAGAAGATCGGGACACTTACGTTAAAAGAAGTAGGGATACAACGAAAAAAATTGCAAGGGAAGTCACGAAACTAATTAAAAAATTGGTATCGAAAAAATTTATTAATGAACTCACCGCGAAACAGTTAAAAGTTTATCACGCTAACCCTTGGAGATTATATGGCCTTCCAAAAATTCAAAAGATAGGTGCGCCCCACTTATCATTGCAAATAATATTCAAGCTCCTAAATTGAGAGTGCTTAACAGCTTCGATTTAGTGAAGAAAATGTTGAATTTCAGGTTCCCGGCAAATTATGTCTTCGCGTCAATAGACGTGGTTTCCCTTTTTGCAAATGTGCCGAAAAAAAGGTAGTCGAGACGGTTCGCAGTAGGTGGAATCAACCAAAAAACAAAAATTCTATGGACAAATTTTGAGGATGGACTTCGGTTATGTCTGAATAGTACAGATTTTAATTTCAAAATCCAAACTTATTTTCAAAAAAGAGGATTACCAATGGGCTCTCCCCTCTCGCCGATTTCAGCAGATTTAGTTATGAACAACCTGGAAACGAGTATTTTTCTGAAAACAGGTTTTCAAGTACAGTTGTATGTCCGTTAAGTCGACGACATATTAGTAGCTCTTCCGGGAAACGAAGTAGAAAACGTTCTAAAAGTTTTGAATTCCAATGATTATGAGATTAAATTCACCTGGTCTGGTAGATGCCTAATTTTTTATTCAAATCAAAAAAAGTTTTCGAAAAAGTGTAGTTTTTAATATGGTTGACACAGCCATTCTTCTTTCAGAGAAACAATATCATGAAGAAAATTGGCGATTAGTGGAAGAAACACTTCGCGACAACTTTTACCTGGAAAAATTTGTTAGAGATAATATAAATTTCAGATTACATATTTTGGCCCAAAGTGAACAACGTAGAGTTGACAAAATAGTTCAAAACGCGGAAATTAGGTCTTTTATTAGCATGCCATATGTTGAAGGTCTACCTGAGCGAATTGCGAAAGTTCTCGGGTATTATGGCATAACTACGGTGTTTAAAAACAACAAAAAAACCTTACTCCGGTCCTGAGGTCCACTAAAGATAAATTAAATAATTTGCAAAATAGCGATATTGTTTATGGCATTTGGTGCAAAGGTCAAAACTGGAAAGCAGTTTACGTAGGCCAAACTAAACGTCCGTTAGGAGTAGGAGTTAAAGAACACAAGAAAGATATAAATAAGGTCCCTAACAAACAGACAATTCTCACTAAGCATAGTGTTGAAAAAGATCATTTTTTCGATTTTGATAAAGCGAAAATTCTTGCACCGTTCCTTTGAACCCCGTAAGTTGTAAAATTGGAGGACCTCTCTGAATAGTATTTCAGTTTTCTTCGTAATTTAAAGCGGAGCGGATGTCTCTAGTTTTCTTTATGTCGAAAACTATCCTTTTTATATTTACAGAAATTTTGTTTCATACAAATTTTCAATGGTTGATTTTTTGTGTTTTTTCCATCAACTTCATCTCAAACTTTAAGTGTGTGTCTCTGTGCGATGTTTTTGTGATTTTTGTGTTTGTGGGATTACGAAGTGATTTACTTCCCCGCGATCACCTCATCCTTCTGCAACGGAACGGGACGACGACATAGAGAGGAAGTTCACAGTGATCCCAGATCTGAAACGAGATGCGGTCCAATACTATGACAGGGCTATGTCCGTGTGAATATAGTAGGAGACGCTGTAAATGACTGAGTTGCGCG
>NC_046657.1:17509654-17540475 GCF_010883055.1 Belonocnema kinseyi | reverse complement strand
CGCGCGCAATTCAGTCATTTACAGCGTCTCCTACTATATTCACACGGACATAGCCCTGTCATAGTATTGGACCGCATCTCGTTTCAGATCTGGGATCACTGGAAGTTCATGGTGAAAGAAAAGAGAGAGTGATCGAGAAGGAGAGAGAGAGAGAGGAGCTGCATAACATATAAATACTAAGTTTATGCATGAAAAAGCAATTTTTTACCAAATACTAAATGCCAAACTTTTAATTTTAATTTCATTTAATTCTTATATGTTTGTGTCTGAGCAACGATTAACGTCTTATGAAGATCATATATGAACATAGTCATACATGTATGATTGTTAAATCGATACATCTGATGAACAAGAGCATGGAATTCTGCAAAGAGGTTAAATTTATCGCATGGATTTAAATTAATAGAAAACAATTATTCGATTAAAAAAAAAAGAATTAGATGTTCGAAAAATCGGTTTTCGAGAAAAACGCGCCTCAACTTAATGAGTACCATACACCGAAAAAACGGTATTCGAATATTAAGAGTATCATATTCTTACAGGCATATTCTAACCAAAGGGAGACAATTTGCTTAGGATGAAATATTATTGGGAAGAATAAATGCGCAAAGGAACATGCGCCTTGCTCAGTTTAATAATTTCTTCGAATGTTTCGTGCCACGTGCTTTCAGATCAGTTTCTTTTTTCTTTGTAATTTTGGGCACTGAGCGTTTCGCTTTAAAGAAAAGTGATAAGTACAGCTTACAATCAATTAAATATCTTTTATCAGTATACTTACTTCTGGCTTTCATGTTCAAAATTTATTCGCTTTCAATTAAAGATTTCGCAAAGCAATATTTAGATATATTTATTATATATTTATTTAGCGCAGTCACACCGAGGCATAACCTCAATAGTCTAAGATTAATTATATCTTATTATCATATAAACAAGAATAATTTAAAAATCATATATATTCTTAAGGGCACTATAGGCTTCAGTAAAATCCCCACTTAAACATGATAATAATAATTTTGACATCAACTCAGAAAAAACGTAAATGTCTGCTAAACCAGAACCGGCTATAAGGACCCTTTTTATGCGAACGACCACACTTCTTTACTTTCTTTCGCACTGACGTCACATTTTTTAATACTTTGATGTGTCCTGCTAGATTTGTATGCGTCTTTATGCTATGAAAGACGTATAAAAAGGATAAATTTTTTTTTAAAGTTTTTTTCTGAAGATAAGTATAGATTTGTAGAAGTATAATTAAAATAGGTCGAAAAAATCATTTGATTTTAGCTTTAAAACTTTAAATCATTTTCGCTAACGAAAGATATTATTTTGAAAATTTGTAAAAAAATCAAAAAAATCTATTTTAGTAGATCGAATAAGATTTTCTGTACCACATCGAAGAACGAGCAAATTTATTTTTTTTTGCACACCAATTTTTTTAGGAATCAGAAGGAAAATATTTTACACATATGTGGTATCATTTGGATTTTCAAGAAAGAATAAGAATGCTGAAAATGTTATTATAACAAATGCAGCTTGATCAAATAATTTTAAAATAATCACTTGGAAATACTGACAATTATGAATTATTAGAATTATTAGAATTGTAATTAAAATTATTATATTGACAATAAATATGCCAATAAATATGCCAACTGAAGCCGATGTGATCGATCGGAATATTTCGTGCAGTGAGCCTGTAGGTACCTCTTTGACGTTGAGAACAGCGCTGCCTGACGAGTTTGAGCGCCGAACAACGCGCTCGCGAGTTTGAGCGCGCTTAGGACTTGCGACTGCTCGTTCTCGCGCTCGATTATGTATTTAACTCGCGCTCAGTTGTGCGCTTATCTCGCGCTCGATAGTGTGTTTAGCTCGCGCTACGCGCTCGCTCTTTATATTTTTCGCACATTCGTACGCAAACCTTTTAAAATTAAGACTCAAAACATCGACAACTATAATATTTTAATAGTGAATTCTCTTTTGTTAAAAAACATTAGCTCGAGAGTTTGAGCGCACCTACGTCTCGCGACTGATGATTCTCGCACTCCACGCTCGCTCTTTGCATTTTTCCCACATTCGTGAACAGACCTTTTAAAATCAAAGGCCAACGGATCGACAAATGTAATTTTGTGATTGTGAACTGTCTTACGTTAAAGCTCTTTCGTCTTTAACGAACACGTTCTCATCACGTATCTCGTGCTGCGCACTTAATTTTTCCTCAACTGTCAACTTTTATACATTATACTCAACACTTTTATATAAAATATAATACATTTTTAATGCAACTCTGCCTTGGATTGCTTATTCGCATATTGCAAAATAAAGCACAAATTTTATTTATCATGATTATTTTAATATTTGCTTCTGATTTAGTTGTAAAGTATATTCTAAGCTTCGTTGAAACATGTCATATTGAAACATTGTCATAAGGACAACCGCAGGATTTCGCCGGGAGCGGGTGCTAATCTGAAAAATTGCACCCGCTTCCAGCGAAATCGCGGTAAAATTTCAGCCACAACCACGTCTCACAACCGTGAGATAGGTGGTTACAGTCTGTAAAGGGATCAATACGGCGATCCAGCAAAAGTCTCGTGCACCCTAAGAACACGGAGTGACCCAACGACAACCGCCTCTATAACAATCTATGACATGTGAATGTGCTTAATTGTAAGTATCAAGGACGAAATCTTCAAGAAATGAAAATGCAATAGGATTCACAAAAGATCTAGGAAATCCTTTTTCTTGTTTGCTTGTTTTTAAGATGAGCTTTACGTATCTTTTATAAAATGAGATAATAGGATTAACAAATTTCGCTCGTTTTTAAGATAAGTTTTACTTCTGATGACTATGACAAAATTACTTTTAATTTATTCTTATAGTTACGGGGTTTTCAACAAGAGCCAGCATTGTGAATTCCGCGTCATTCATACCTTCCCAAGATTGAACTGCCATATTTGGCGATCGATTAGTCGAAAGTTTGAGGTTAACGAAAATCGAGCGGTACACGCTAGAACAACACATTGGAATTGTAAAAATTCATTATGATAATGGTGAACATTTCGCAGGCGTGACGTGAAAAAAGAAGCTGTGATAGTCATTTGACAGATATTGTTCATAAACATAATCACAAAAGCTGTTAATTTGATTTTAATTAATAAATTACGACCCAAAAATAATGCGTCTTTCAAAAAGTTTTAAAATATAGCTGTTCGAATAAAGATTGAAAATGGCGCGGAATTTAAGATACTAGCTCTTGTTGGCAAACCCTGTATTTCATGTGGAACATGGGGGTGCTTTGTGTAGAAAATGGACTGTAAAAAATTTATAATTTATCAAATTACTCACCTTAAAGATAAGGCTGAAAATAAAAATTCATTTTAGATATGTGACGTGTGCGTCCAAAAAAGAGGACAAATACCCAAGAAACAAAGGGTTGCCATTATTAGGAAAATTATTCAAAATAAAATTTCTTATGCGTAACTTTTTTGACAAATCAAATAATGACGTCTTAAAGTCTCTTCCAATTATTTCAATTACGCTTGACAAATTACTCCGAGGTAAGTGAATTAACTTTTAGGGAAATAACATTTGTTTCAATTTAATGGGCCCAATTTAAAAATTACTTTCAACCTCAACATATACCCCTACCACTCCCTTCCTCTTTTTGCCACCCTCAATATCACAATTTATTTAGACTAATCGGAGCTTCAGGATTCTGCTCTTAAATCGATCATACAATTGTTTCATGTCAGAAAGAAACAATCAGTTCTGCACCTTCTTTTTTGCCATCAACTCTTGCGGTTACCCTATCCTTTTTATTTAGCATCACTCTACTATTAATGTCCTCTTTATAGAGCTCGAGAACTTTCTCAATGGTACTCTCTCTACAGACAGACTAGACAATTTTTCTTTCAGTCTATTCAGGAGTTTTTCTAATCTATTTTCCCTGGATAAATACTTCCTATTTATTGAACATGATTTAGATCATGCAGGTGAATCTATTGCTTCTTCAGATATATTTACTGTCGAGCGACTTCGACATGTCATCTTCAATGCATGTAGTATTCTTGAATTCGCAAGTAAATGTGGGAATTTTTCTAATTACTCGTTTTTAAGGTTTTCTTAAAAGCTTACCGATATGCCTATCTATATTAAAAAGTTTAGCATTTCCCCAGACCTATACGATTAAACTACTGTTTTCCAAATATTTTGTCCTACTTTGTGCTCTTTTTTTCTGTCATAGTATCTTGTCCATTTTTTTAAACTTTCATGTTTAAATTTTTCCTCTTTTTTACATTCTCATTGGAGAAATCATTAAATATTTTTTTAATTTGATAGCCCCCCCCCCCCTAAATTTTGGGCAAACGTCAACCTTTCTAGACCGCTGAATCCGATAACGAGACAATAAAACTACGTCTCTTTTAATGCCGATGTTTTTTTATAAATTGTAATAATATACATTGATGGAAATAATATACAATGTGAGGGACAAAGTCGTGTGCAAAACACGAGATGCGTTATGAGAATGTGTTCGTTAACACCGAAGCAGCAGTAACAAAAGAGAATTCACTATTATAAGATTACTTTTGTCGATGCTTTAAACTTTAGTTTTTAAAAGTCTGTGCTCAAGTCTGGGGAATATACAAAGACCGAGCTCTTAGCGACAGGGCGCGCTTAAACTTGCAAGCGGAACGAGCCGCGCCCGTGCCGTGCGAAGAGAATGTGCCCGCGAGGCGGGCGAAATTTTAAATAAATTGTTGTCCTACTTTGTTCTAATTTTTAAAGTTTTTTTCAACTTTTCGAAAGTCAATTATGATAACCCTAAAGTATCAGCGTTGAAGAACCAGCATCCTTTTGTTTAGTCGCCATAGTTCGACAAAAAAATAGGAAATTTTGGTTTCTTTGGACGAATAACACACGAACGTCGAACGATCTGGAAAAAAATCAAATCAACTGGTGATTTATTACTACGTTGGGCATCAAGAATTCTCAAAATGAGCCACCACGACTTACAAACGACTGAGAAACGGCACATGAACATCAAACAATTTAAGATCGAACGAAAACTAACTTAGGATAAAAAATTCGTTTGGTAGGGAGGCCAGACTTCTGTTAGGAGCCACAAATGTTGGAATGAACAAGACGGGAATTCCGCGCAATTAGTGGCAGCTCAGTCTTTTCATAACAAATGAAATACGAACGTCAAACAATTGAACGGTTGGGTTCAATAATGGTGTACTTGCGTTTTTAGAAGTCGCTTGTTTTTCATTTGTTTTGTACACAGTTTCATGAAAAACAAATGACGAACAAGTGATTTCTGAACATACAAGAACACCTCAATTGGAAAACAAATGAAAAATGATTAAGGGCACGTGATACTTAGAAAATTATCGATTTTACCAGTTTTAGGTGCCCCTGGCTTTTTTTCTAGAATAATAAATATTTTGTCTTGAAAATTTGGGAAATGATAGCAAACATGCTAACGGACGTCCCCACACACTTTTTTGTAGGTTAATTAAAAAAAGTTCTAATTTAGCATAATGTGATTAATTTGCATAGCGCTTAGGAAATAGTATCGATTTTTTCAGTGTTAGATTCCCCCGGTTTTTTTCTAGGATAAGAAATATTTTGCCTACAAAATCTGGGAAAAACGACGTAACCTCAAAATAATGCATAAAATTTGTATTTTTCACAATACATTTTTTTGTTATTATCCCTCAAAAAGAGTCCGGGGACGTCCGTTATGATATTTTATAGCATATCTGAATTCAGTTTTCAAACTTTTTTCATTTCATTTTCATTTTTGTCGAAAAAAGCCGGGGAAACTGTAAGTATCAAATGCCCTTAATAATAAAAAACTCGCTTGGGAAGAAGACCAGAGTTATCTTAATGAGCTACCACAGCTCGTTTCATGATAAATAGAACACGAACGTCGGATAATTTAACCCTAGATGGTCACAATTAATATTGAGTTCTAAAAATCTAGAAAAAATATGTAGGTATTCTTCAAGGTTCAAGGTTCAAAGGTTTTTGTCGCAAAGTTTTTGTCGCAAAGATTGTCCATTAAAGTATTGTAACATACCAGCAAAGTTGAAGTAATTAGTAATTAGTTTG
Organism: Belonocnema kinseyi; assembly: GCF_010883055.1. Taxonomy (NCBI): domain Eukaryota; kingdom Metazoa; phylum Arthropoda; class Insecta; order Hymenoptera; family Cynipidae; genus Belonocnema; species Belonocnema kinseyi. Next base: position 17,534,364 of record NC_046657.1, on the reverse strand, counting down.
ATTGAAATTCACCCACGGTGACCATCTAGGGTTAAGGACAAATGGTGAATAACATTTTGACGTCAGATTCGCCAAAAACATTTTAGTAATCATTTTCAAATTGATTAAAGTAAATTTAATTAATGAAAACTTGAAGGTTGGCTACCAACCGCCATATTGGATCCGCGATTTTAAATTCCCATCTTATTGCCCCACATATTAATATTTTGCGAAAATTTTTTTTACAACCCTTGCCCCGGTTGACGTGACCGTCCCATGTGTGTGTATGTGTGTTAAGTATGGCATAATGACAACCGCGATATTTATCCGGAAGCGCGAGCTAATCTGAAAAAGTGTACTGAGAGAGGAGGTTACATTCTGTTAGGGACCTAATATGATGATCTGGCAAAAATATCTTGCACCCTGAGGAACCGAAGTGACCCAAGGACAACCGCCTTCTACATTCTTCCTGCAAGAACTTTAGCATCCTGTTGACGCGCAGGAATTCTGTTGACGCTATTACTCATCGAAAGCTTAAAAGCTCCAAGAGCGCTGATGATAACAACGATTATCTTAACAAAATGTTCCAGGTATAACCGTCGCAACTTGCTTGTAAGGTCTGTATGCCTCTCTTTCTTTTCATTCTCCTTGGATACGATGTTTCTGCCAGCTTGTGCCGAAAATTCTACTCGTATAGTTAACATAGTTCGTTTCTCGAAGTCAAGGAGAACTACGTAAGGCCTCGAGTGCGCAACAGAAACAATTGTCTAGAATATGAAGTTCAACTTTATGCGGCATTAAGGCTAATGTCGTAAAAGTGACCAAGATGGTAATTAACCCATCAGCTGTGGAACTTTTTTTCTATCGCGGATTTTCAACTCCTGTTCGAGGTTTCACTTATATTATTTTAAGTAACTTAAACTAATTAGCTAATTTCACAGCTGGTTCCAAAAACCTCGGTTAAAATGTAATCCTCTGTTAAAGCTAGTTGCGCGTTCCACTACATTTAACGGCCGGTTAACTCGCGTTAACCACCTTTAAATCTAACCGATCACGATTGGTCGGTTAGGGTGAATCACAAATAAAATAGAAATGTAAAAAGGACAAAAACTCATGTCCATATTGCTTTGCTTTATACTCGATCGACGCACAGTGGGCTGAATCGGGAATTTACTATTCAAAATCACCTACAGCCTACAATTCTACACCGATTTTCAATTTTTTTAGAAGTGATGAGCAATAGTTGCGCAAGTGTGTCTATAGATTACAATTTTTTATTTTCATGGTTTTATATTTTTTATATTAATAAACAAAAAGCGAAAGGGGGACATTTTTTAATTATTATTTTTATCTTTAAATGAGTAACTTAATTGATTCCACTCTCGATCATGAGGAATGTCATTGTATCTAAAGAACATAAATAATTAGCAAGAAATTGAATCTAATTATTATAAATAAATTATATTAACAAAATGTCAACACCATGAAAATTTTTCTTGCAAAGTATACACTACCGTGCACAAGTTTTAGACCATCTCTTTTCTTATGACTTTTAACTATATCAGAGCTCAGAAAAAATTATCTTTAAATGTTTAATTGCTTTCGAAATTCTGTATAAAATAAGACCAGTGTGAAACCAATTTGTTTTTTCAAGTAGATGTTGCAAAAATAGTGTAAATTTCAATGTTTTCTTGAATTTTCCATAACTTATGCAACAATCAACATTCTTCAATGTTCTTTGGCTCATTTTGAAGCTTTTTTCACCGTATCCCAACAGCTTATGAGTATGTATGGATCGTTAATATTTTCTTTTTGAATTGCAATAATTTAAGTTGTAACAAAAAAGTTGGAAACATCGCAATAATATTTTTGGTAAAGCAAATATAGTTGTAAAATAAATGAAACGTTTAATCGTGAAGTTTCTATGTAATTACCTCAAAGTATATATTTGTTAACTTATTCTGAAAATGAGTCCAAGAACATTGAAAAATGTTGATTATTTCGAAAGTTACTGAAAATTTAAGAAAACATTGAAATTCACACTATCTGTGCAATATCTACTTGAAAACTAGAAAAATTGGCTTTACCCTTGGATTATTTTATACAGAATTTCGAAAACACTCAACCTTTTAAAGAATGTATTTTAGTAGTAAATAAATAATACCTAACGAGCACTCATCACCACTAAAAAATATCACTTATAAAATTTGAAGACGACTAGAAAGAAAAACAAATATGTGCTTTCTATAAGTGACCAAAATATGTATTTCTTTCTACATGTTGTTTGTTAAATAAATAAATAATATCGAGTGATCAATCTTTATCACTCACTATTACCACTAATAAAAATTAAAGGTACTAAGAGAGAAAACCGATTCCTTTCTGACAATAAATGCCTAAACTATGCATTTGTTTATATGATTTGTTTATAAAATAAACAAAAAATAACGAACAACAACTCTGCAGCACAGAACATCACCACTTTAATAATTGAAAGACGATCAGAAAGAAAAACGATCAATTTATATCGGTAAATGGTAAATCTAGACATTTTTTTATAAAATTTGTTTATATTATATAAACAAATAATATTGGTTAACAATTTTTTGTCACTCAACATTACCACTTATGCAATTTGAAGACTATTACAAAGAACAACTATTACTTTCTATCTGTAAAAAATCAAACTATGCATTTTTTTATAAAATTTATTTACTTAATAAATAAATAATATAGAATGACCAATCTTTATCAGTAAATATGTTCATAATTATAATCTAAAGGTACTAAGAAACAAAAACGATTACTTTCTGCCAATAAATGCCTGAACTATACATTTTTTAATATAATTTGTTTATAAAATAAGCAAATTAAACCAGACAAAACATGTTGATTATCAAATATGATGATGCAGATAAAATTTAGAAATTGCAACTTACAAATATACTTTGCAAGCACAATTTGCATGATGTTCATATTTTGTTAATATAATTTGTTTATAACAATTAATATCAATTTTTTGCTAATTATTTATGTTATTTAGATACATCGATATTCATTTTCATCGACAATGGGATCAATTAAGTCACTTATTTAAAGATAAAAAATATCGCCTTTTCACTCTTTGTTTATTAACATAAGAAATATAAAATGATAAATATTGAAAAATCAAATTCATAGACGCTCTTGCGCAACTATTGCTGATAATTTCTTTTTAAAAAATTGAAGATCGGTGAAGAATTGTAGGCTTATAGGTGATTTTCAATAGTTATTCCAAATTCAATTTGCTGTGCGACGGGTAGCAAATCACGCAAATTATTTAAAGTAAAATAGGAGCTTTTTCGAAACGTCTATCTGGTTTGCTAACCGCACCCTCCAAAAATGTGGTGTTATGTGCAACAGGATGAGCCAAGCTTAAATACGGCGTTAACTTTATCTCGGCCTCACTTAACTAATGATTTAACCGAAGTTGGTGGAACCGGCCCTAAAGGCCAATTCAGACTAGCCGTGCACGGTTGCGGTTCGCCGGTCCGGTTCGGCTCTCGGTTGACCGTTGCAGCTCACACTGCTCCGATTCAGCTTACACGATTGTCATTCTCACGCATGCGCGATTCATAGATTAAAGTGACGTGAGTGACGTGCAACAAGCTCGAGAAACAGCTGACAGGCCTCGTGGCTATAGCGAGCGCTCTCATTGGCTACGGTTGCGAACGGCACGGTTGAAATTAAAATCGAACCTAAAGGTTCGAACCGAACCGAACCGGGACCGAGTAGTCAAATTTGACAAAATCGCTAAAACTTACAAAACATTTGTATTACAATTTTGAAAGAGCTCAAACTTTTTGAATTTTTGTCGGATCGAAAAATTTAACTGACATAGTTTCCAACATTAAGAAGTTTATCAAAGGCTAACTTGATTCGGCAAATTCTTCAAAAGTTAGCGTGGCTACAACATTCCGGTCAGTTGCTATTATTGTTAGATCGAATACATTTTTTTGCATTTAGATAATGTTTTATTCATGCGTTCATGTCTGATGAAAAATTATTTTTTTCTATTTAGTACGTTTTGAATGCGCTAAGCATTAAATAAAAGCGCTTTTTTTTAAATTTTCATTTATTTATTCACTTTCTTCTCTTCGCGCCTTTGATAAAGGAATCCTTTATTTCATCTAATTGCAAAAAAACTGACCCTTTTTCTGCTTTTTCTCGTCTTTTGCTTTAATGTGAACAGAAATTAATAAAACCCAATCAAAAAATCCAACCATCAATTGTTGAAAGTTAATTATTTTTAATTTAAAAAAATATAAGATTGTATTTTTAGTGTAAAATTCAACTTTTTGGGTTAATAATTCTACTATTTGGTTAAACATTAAGGTATTTATTTTGTTAAAATTTCCCTCTTGTCGACTGGAAATCAATTTGTTAAACTGAAAATGCATTTTTGTAATTAGTTACACATTTATTTTATTAGTTTACGAAAAATCTCTTTGATATAAATTTAACTAGTTTTAGATACTTTTTGTAGAAATTTCATATTTTTTGGGTTAGAAATTTGACTATTTTGTTCATAATTTATATTTTGCAGTTTAAATTGAAATTGAATTTTTTTGTAGAAACTTCGTCTTTTTAGATTGATGATTTAAAAATTCAATAAAAAATCAAAATTTACTGTTGAAAATTCAAACATTTTTGTTAAAAATTCCAGTATTTTCTGGTGAAATCGCCATTTTTGTTTGAAAGGAAGGAAATACAATTGCTGATGATAAATTATCATATTCCCGAATCTGTAACTTAAAAATATTGTTAAATAATAAAGCAGAGAATAATCAATAATAAATAAAAAACATATGTTCATTCGATATACAAATTTGTAAGTTTGTATATCATTTTACATTTTATTATTTATCTACTTGAAAAATGCAATAAAAAATCCATTTGTTTCATATTCTCATGATACATGTTGATTCAGAGTTTCTGATAAGACATTTTTGACAATCAACGCCACATTTTAGAAAACATCATATTTTTCGGAAACGAACTTGACATTATTTCTTGTGGCCTACTTTAAACTTTTCACTACTTCTCATTACTTCAATCTATTCAATAATTTTAATAATATACTCTTGTTATTAAATAAATAATTTTATATATATGTTATTATATTATTAAAATTTTAATTATGATAATTAGTTTAATATTATATTCTTGTTATACTTTAATGTCATCATTATAATTATTTAAATTATATAAATTATTTCTAACCTAGAAAAGTGGGTCTTGATGCAGATAACTTTTTTTTAAGAAAAAAAAATAAATTGCATTTTTCTAAAAAAGCAGAGCAATATAAAAATATTGTAAAAAGAGCAAAAATCTGTTTTCTTTTTAATTTTGAAAATGCTGTAACTTTATTTACAAAGTCCAAAGGAAGTGATTTTTTAACAAAGTAGTTGAATATCTATCAAAAAACATGAATCTAACAGAATAGTTAAATTCTCAACCCGAGAAATGAATTTTCTACTAAGATTGTAAATCTCGAACCAAATAAGTACATTTTGAACATATTAGTTCAATTTTTATCAATAAGGGTGAACTTTGAACCAGAAAGGAATGAATTTTCAAGCTAATGAATGTTTAACCAAAAAGATTTATTTTCTAACAAAAAAGTCCAATTTTGAACAAAAAGTCATTCATTTTCAGGGAAAATTTAATCGTTCCATTTTTAGTTTAATTTACTTATTTAAAAAATTTACAAATTATGTTCATTTGAAAAAAATATTTTTAATAAACAAGAACGTTTGATAAAAAAGTCTAATTTCGGACAAAATACATCAATTTTATCCAGAACATTTGAATTTCCTACGAAACAAATGAATTTTTAACGAAAATGATGATTCTTTAACCGAAAAGGAAATCTTTAACAGCGCAGCTGTATTTACAATGAAAAAGAAGAATTTTCGAACAAAAAGAAAAAAAAAGTTTTTACTAAATAGTTCAACTTTTAACCAGGCTAATTAATTTTTTAACTAGGATGATGAATTTTGGAGTTAGACAAATGAATTTTGGTACACATAGTTTAAATGTCGACCTATGAATGCATTTTGAACAAAAACGACAAAAAAATATTTTTCAACAACAAAAGGAACGACTTTTCAATAAAATAGTTTAATATTTAAATTACGAAATAAAGTGCCTACTAAATTGATGAATCTTTAATTGAAAAGATACAAGTTCAATACAGTAGTTGAAGTGAATTAAAATAATAATTTTCGTGATATTAAATAACAATTTCTGTAAACAAATATCTCAACCTGCATTTTTTCGTAAAGAAACGTTACTAGTTTTGTAATTAATATTGTAATTCTCTTATATTTAATAATTTACCAAAATTCCCCAAAGCTTATGATATTGCCGAATTTTATAATTTCCCACAACAGAAAATACCGGAAATCTATTTGCAAACACGGGAAAATTTTCGAATGATGAAATTTCGCGCGAATCCCAAGTTCTCCCTTGATATATGCGATATTTTTCATAACATAGCCGAACTATAATTTTAGTAATTTATAAAATTTTTACAAATTATTGGGAAATTCGCAGTAATTTTTGAAATTTTGGATTATTTTAGAATTTTTTGTAATTATATGGTCATGTAGGGTAAGTTTTTTCTTTCCTCAAAATGTGTCCCTTACGGACACATTCTGGGGTTAAGCGATTGAGCTCAATTTTGTTAAACATTTATATCTTTAGTTTAAAAAATGTAGCTGTTTTGTGGACTTGTTGAAAATAAAACTTTTTGTCTAAGAATTCACTTATTTGGTGATATCAGAAGCTTTTTTAGGAATTTTGAATAGTTCAAAATATTATATAAATTTTTAGGAAAATATCCGAAGAAATTTTTTTCTCGTTAAAATATTTTTCAATAATTTCAGGAAGAATTCCAATTGTTTGAAAAACTGCTTGGAATTTTTGAAATAATATAAAATTTGGAGAGAATGTCAAAATTGTGAAAAAAGAATCGGGAAGATTTTAACATAATTTTAAGAATAATCGGAGTTAATTTAAACAACTACAAATTCTAACCTGAACCACAATTTTTCCTAAAATTTTGCAAAATTCTGTAAGATAATAAAAATTTATCCGAAATTTATAGAGAAGTGTTTGAAATAGCTGAAAACTTTAAGAATCTTTTTAGATTTTCTCAAAAGACCTAAAAAAATTATAGTCATATAATTTTTACCGACAAACAAAATCAATATTAAATAAACTCGAACGTCTCGAAATAATTTTCTACATTTAATTCTTAAGTTATATTTTTGTGTAAATTAATCATGTAGAATAATGAAAATTTAAAAAATATTATTTTCAATTTTAAGCCTTCTCACTGCAAGAAGGTTATTAAATCCATCACTTATAAAACATATTTTATGCAATGTGAATAAAGTAAGGCTACAGTAATTAAATTTATAAATAACTCTGGGTTTTCCATTTAGAAGCTTGTCAAGTTTCATAAATATGTTATGAATTAGGAGGCCATGTAGCCTATTTTCAGATAGTTATGATGTTTTGATTTAAAAAAAGATACCAAGTAAAGGCTGAAAACTTTCTTGTTTCGTTGAAAGTATAACACTTTTTGAGCAATAATTGACCAATTTTACGGAACAAAGAAATTGTTTGAAAATGTCATCGGGTTCAAAATGAAATGAAAATTTTTAAATTTAAATAATTTGAAAAAATGTTAATAATTTAATTAATAATAAATAGTAATAAATAATTTAATTTAAAAAGTACCTTTTTTCATTGAATCAAAAGTCTTTGGTTGAAAGAAATTGTGTTTTCTTGCAATACAAATTTTTGGATGTTAAAATATTGTTTTGAAATTATTGTTTGAATTTGAAATAATAACAGCTTAAATAATATTTCTCAAATCAGAAGAACAACACAAGAACAAGATTTTTGTGACACTATCAATATTAAAAAACTCCTATGCACATTTAAAAAAAAGCTTGAATTGAAAAATTTAAAAAATTATTGCTACTTTAAAGTTGAAAGATGATTTATAAATATATATTGAAAATTACAAAAATTTCTTTGCTAACAATATTTTGTTACTGTATTTTTTATAAAGAATTATAATTAACAAAACATTTTTTTATTCTTCAATTTCGAGAATTTTATGTTGTCGCGAACTTGGCAGTGTCGAATATTCTATATTTCTGGAATTTTCTGTCGCAAATTTCATTTTCCGGGAATTTGCAAATTAGGAATTTTAATATTTCGTCAATTTCTAAATTTCCGGAATTTTTTGTTTCAAACATTATCTTTCTCAGAAATTTTTAAGCCACGAAGTTTCATTTCCAAGGATTCTTCATTCATATCATAAAATGAATAATTATTAAATTAAATTTATAAAACTCCCAAAAAATAAAATATTAATTCACAAAAATGTATAAACGGAAACCATTTTTTCCATATTCCCTTGGTGTAAGCGAATTCAGTTTCGACGATAACACATTTTCGTGTATAAAAAGCACATGTTATAAAACAACATAATATTATCGCAAACGAAGGTGACATTATTTCATATAAAATTTAAGAAATTTAAATTAGATTAAAATCCTATTTAACGTTCAATAATCAAGTTAATGTGCTGAATTCCTGAAAACAAGACTAAGAATCCAACCACCAAATTTGGAAAACCAATGCAAAACGATCTTTTTGCAATTTGCAAAAAGAAAAGAGTTTATAAAAAATAAAAGTAATTAAAGAAAAAAGAGGAAAGAAAATTGAGAAGGCAACCAACCAAATCTCTTTCCATCTTTTTTTATTTATTTCGTCTTTTTTATTTATATTATTATCAAATGACAATAAAAAAATATTTTTAAAAACAATCGCCAACGTTTCGGCACTCACACAGTACCCTTATCAAGGCAAAACAACTTTTTTAAACATTTTGAGCAGGCACAAACAGCAACTAAACCATGATGCCAAGAATTTGCTTCAGTTTGGTTAAAAATGAATTCCTTCAACAATCTGGGTAAAAATTTGTCTTTGTTAATTAAAAATTTAAATTAATTTATTTCGTTGAGAATCCTCATATTTTGTTAAAAAACGATTTTCTTTTGGTAGAAAATTATCTTTTCATTTTCAATTTAATCTTCATGATTAAAAATTCTTTTTTTGTTCTTAAAAGTTCAAGGGTTACAGTTTAATCTTTATAATTTTAGTTAAAAATTCATCATTTAAATCGGAGGTAAAATTACCAGTTCCAGTTGAACATTCCATAAGTTTATATAAAAAGTGATCTTTGCTTGGACATTCATTTTTTGCCTAAACATGTAATTATTCAATTTATCGTTAAAATTAAGCTTTTTAAGTTGAATTAAAATTCATATTTCTTTAAAAAATTGAACATTTATCTCGCTGTCAAAAATTCAATTATTCTAGTTGCAGATTCAACGTTTTAGTGGAAAATTATTCTTTTTGTTTTCAAAGTCAGCTTTAAAATTTTAGTTGACAATTCATCACTTTGTTTGAAAATGTAACCATTTTTTAAAGTTCTTTTTGTGTGGAAAGTTAGTTTGTTTAGGAAAGTAATTTTTTAACTGAAAATTATAAAATTTATATGTTTGGTGGAAAATTATGTTTTTAACTGAAAATTTAATAATTTTGTTTTGGTTGACAATTTATCTTTTGTAGTCAAAATTAATTCGTTCTTGTTGAAAATTCAACAATTTCATTTTTTTAATGGAAAGTTTATCTTTTTGGCTTAAAATTAAAGCATTGCATTTTGTTTCATCATTTTAGTTTAAAGTTCATAAGTTATGCTGAAAATTTCCTATTTTCTTGATAATCCATTTTTTCTTTGTTGAAATTTTTAAAAACTAAAAGTTATAAGTATACTATGTTTTTTTTAATTAATATTTTTTAGTCGAAAATTTAAGTGTTTGTTTAGAAATTCATTTAATTTATGATTTTTGTTTTGTTGTTGTGAAGGATGCTTATAATGAACTTGTGAATTAAAATAAATGTTTGTGTTTAGCGGAAAATATGAACATATAACTTTTAGTTGACCGGGAACATTGAAAAAACTTGACCGGGAAAAACTGGGAAATGACGAAAAATTTGAAATCGTCCGCCGAATCGCCATCCTGATGCGGATATAAGAGTAAAGAGAGTATATACTTTATTTAATATGGCGCGCACGTGCTGTTCAAATATTTTAAACTTTAAAACCGAAACTTCTCGATCGAAATCTCTTTTTTTTAGACGATCGACATTCAGAAAAAAATCTGCCTGTCTCGAGGGCACATTCTCGCCACATTCATGCCAGTCTGCCACTGAAGGTGAAGTTGTGCCGTTGCATCGATTCTCCGAAGTATATTTTGTCCCAGGCGCGGTTATCTTCAGACTTTAATTATCGGGCGCATATTATGATTTAAGAGAAAAGCATGCGTTATAACAAAGTGATAAAAGTCGGTAAGAAGAGCTGATTTAAATGGCTCGGATCAACAGACTCCCCTTTTGTGGGGTATTATGAGTATTTTATTCGAGAAAAGACCAGGTGAGAAATAAAAAATGTAATTATTTAATAAAAATAATACTTAATGGCTAAAAATTTGTACAAATGAGGCAATATTGAGTTTAAAAATTATTATTTCTTAATCCAAAAAGATTAGATAGCCAATAAATTTCACTAATAATATATTTTTTGGTTCTCGCTTATTTTCGTTAGGTGAAAACGGAAGAGCTATAAGACATAACCGAAAATGACCGACATAATTTACAAATGCATTGCCAGTGAATTTCATTGGCTATTCAATCTTTTTCGATAAAAAAAACAACTATTTAGTGTTGAGAAAAGGGTAGATCAACAAGACATAACCTCAAAATGCATTATTTGTCAATTTTGTTACAAACTCAGCTCTTTTCCTTAATAAAATATTTATTTATCACTGAAAAGGGGGCAGGCATTACGTAACACATTGCACTGTTTGTATATTTTATTCCTCGCTCAACGTGTTTCCGCCATAAAATATTTACTTTCCACCGAAAAGAGAAAAAGAACATGCCCTTAAAATACATAACTTGTGACTTTTTTCTAACATTAGCATTTATCCATCATAAAATATTTATTTCCCATCGCAAATGAGTTATAAATTAGGCTGGGACGAAAAACCAATATTGTGCGTCCAGGAAACGCCTGGGTGCGGAAAAGTATCCCAGTCCAATCCGAAACTCAGCGCACTTTGAAATTTTGAAATCGGATATCTTCAGTCTGTTCTTTGAGGGTGAAATCTCGAAATTTCACTAAAAAGCACTAAAATTTAAGGTTTTGCGAAAATGTACTTAAAATCGATACCGATGCCTTCCAAGGGTGACTTTATGATGAAAAGTCATCAGAGGGTACTTAGAGGTCCATACCGAATCGCCAAAGTCACCCATGCCAATCCTCATAGAGGGGGAAATGGCTCAAAATTGCGTATTTTCGAGTAAAACGCTTTAATACTTGTGCAGCTCCTATCTCAATGAGTTCTACTACTTCGAGTGACCCAGAGCCCACCACGTGGAGGTGGCTGCACATCGGGCTCCACCCACGCCCTACCCAACCAACCAACTATATGTATAACGTGCTTATTTAAGCCTCAGAGTCATTAATTACACCCACAAAGTCTTTCTTAGTGTCAAATAAGTTGACAGTCTTTCGAGAAAGAAGTGTGGCGCGTATCTGTCGGTCCCGAGCCTCAGGACCGATGCCTTGTCTGGACACCTCTGTTACCAGTCTAACAGTTCTTTCCACCGCTACTGTGTGAGAAGGGAAAGATGTAAAGTCCAAGTCTGGTACCAAGTCATCGGCCATAGATAGCTTAGCGGTAAGTTCATCTTCTGTTATAGGAATTAAAACTGGAGGTATGGTAAGTGAAACATCTGTCTGTTCCCAATCAATCATTTCTGTGTAATCATTAGTTCAAAAATTAATTTTTGGGATAATATTGTATCTAACAGTTGTCTGTTGCTTATGTATTTCTTCCAGGATTTTGGTGAGTGTGTCTTGGCGTACGGTAAGTCTAGGGTCGGTTACCATTCCAAGAAGTATATTTTCTGGCATGGCAGAGAAGCCGTTTGTCTAAATGGATGTGTTTATCACATTTCGGTACTTCAGAGGAAGAAACCTTGACAATTTGTTTGCTTGGAAGAGGTGCCGACTTACATCAGCGATAGACTTATCCCGTCTGATGTGGAATCACTGAGGTACGTATACTGTGAGTAAGTATTCAATTAATACTTGCAGTTTGTTTGTGGGCCTTTTTGTTGATATGTATAATCTCAGAATTCTATTTGCAATTGTTAACCAGCGAGCCTTGTTGATGGGGCCTATCTTCCGTTAGGCCAGCTCAGGAGAGTACGCTCCGAACCGTATGGCTCAATCTCAGGTAAGTCACACTCAACTTGTTTAAACTTTACAACATCGAGGGTCTCACAAGTTGGAAGTTGTCCCCCTATTGGCGCTGAGTATTTGTTCGGACCAGAGGTAGGTCCGTCAATAAATACGAAAAGACATCTGAACGGTAGCCCATTGAAATGTAATAGACAGACAACCCATTGCAAGGGACGATTAATTCGTTCCTCTAGTAGACGAATAATTCCTCCCTTCCAACCCGTATTCGTATTTGTACCGTCACAGCCCACGACTACCACTGCATCGAAGCCTCCATTAAGTTCTGTTGTTACGTAATTATAAATATTTTGGGCATGGCTCGATGGTGTGATGACATGGCCTACGTATTTAGAACCTAGTTCGGCCACCAAAGATATGTGTTCCTCGTTAATAAATCCGGAGGCTGTCAATGTTTCGTTTTTTCGACTGTCAAAGTATAAGCCACGAATAGAATCCTCATGGCGTGATTCCTACTTCAACTTGGAGCCTATTTTAATTTTCTCGCGCCTTATCTTACTTTTATCTATGACTAGACACTCAGGTACTTTTTGAGAAATATCCGAGGAGATCATACCTGCTCGATTGGCAGCGATGAGTACAGACGAGCTTAAATGTGCCGCAGCCCGTTGACTTATACCATATCTTTGAGCAACTACTGCTGCTTCAGATAAGTCAAGTCTGGCCTGCGATGATTTTCTCTGCACGAGTCTGCTTGGTATGTCGTGAAAATCGTCAGCATCGGTAGAAGCATTAACCTTTACCCTAATGTCAGGAGGAGGATTATCGCCTTCACCTTTCTCAAAGAAGGAATCTAAATCTATATCCATATCAATCGTAGAGGAAGATGTGGAGGCCAATGCAGTAGGAACGCTTTCCCCACCCTCTCCTCGTTCAAGTATACCTCTTTTTGCATTACGTTCTGCTCTCTTATGTATTCTTTTTGCTTCATAGACATCTACGCTGGCGATTCCCATGAGTTTTTTACCTCTTTGGTCAAGATAGAAGGCATGCTCTACGGCTGGAACCTTATTTTCCTTGGGACAGGAGCACCTAGACAAGTCAACGCACTTACAAGCGGCTATGTTAAATAATTCAGAACAGTACTGTTTGACGGCGGCGATTTTCTCATCCTTATTACTTTGAGAAGTTGTTTTACTCTTCAATGAATTTTTCAACGTAGTGTATTTTTTATAAATATTTGTGAGACATTCCTTAATGCGCTGCTCTGAGACCGTTGGGATAGAAGCAGATTCCCAAATAACTATTAGTTTGGAACGGACTTCGTCGGCAATGTCTCCGAACGAAGGCTCCTTGTCTTTTTCTGAAAGACAGCCCTTTTGCCTTCGAACCTCCTGACAACATGGCAGAACGTCAACCCTTGTTGGCAAAACGTTCGGACCAAAATCTTTTGGAGAACCAAATATAGGGCACTGCACATAGTCTCTCTTTTCGAATTTCGACATGCTGTGGCATACAAACCAAAGAGGGGAGTGCAGGCAGAACCAGAATCTCTACCACCAAAAGAACCAACGACGAGACAATGAGAAGAAGAAACTATAACAACAACGTCAACTAAGACCTGCGAGTGAACGAACATTAGGCGTGAGCCGACAATACGAGCCATTCACAGGTTCTAACAAGTCTCGACAACGCTCGACCAGAGGGAGTGTGCTTCAGTGTAGAGGTGGCACAGACGCTCGTGTGCTCGTAGACAGACATGACCCAGGGACCGCACAATTATTTAAGCGTTTTACTCGAAAATACGCCATTTTGAGCCATTTGCCCCTGCATGAGGATTAGCATGGGGTGACTTTGACGACTCGGTACGGACCTCTAAGTACCCTCTGATGACTTTTCATCGAAAAGTCACCCTTGGAAGGCATTGGTATCGATTTTAAGCCCATTTTTGCAAAACCTTAAATTTTAGTGTTTTTTAATGAAATTTCGAGATTTCACCCTCAAAGAAAAGACTGAAGATATTATCCGATTTCAAAATTTCAAAGTGCGCTGAGTTTCGGATTGGACTGTCCCACTTTTCCGCACCCAGGTGTTTCCTGGACGCACAATGTTGGTTTTTCGCCCCAGCCTATTATACATCCATTACAATTTTTTTGTGTGTACTGCTTGTGGTACTGCTTATTCAGATGTTGCAAAATAATTTTCACATTTTATTTTTCCTGATCCTAATAGGACTCTGCTGTGGTTGTTTTTTTGTTCATTTGACATTAAAAAAGGTTCTCAAAGCACCTACGGCCTTGACGCTTACATTCCCATTGTGATAATCGCGCTTCGTGCTCAACAGTTAGGTTATGCAGGCTCTAGTTTTTTAAATAGTGAGCTAATCGAAAAATTCGGCTAAAACAGTTTTGAAATATATTTGGTATTTAGTGAAAATTTTAAATGAAACTTTTGTATCTACGAACAAAATAATTTTTTCTATTTTTTTTTTAAATTTTCAAATTTTTGAAAAGTATATAACTCTTCTAATTTTCATCACAATTAAAAATTTTATTTGGATAATTTTCAAGTATTTTACCCATCTACAAGAAACTTTGACAATAATTTCTATGATTTGAAAAAAAAAATTGAAAACTTTGAAAATGCTCTGATTTTTTCAATTGTCAGCTAATCGAAAAATTCGGGTAGAATAGTTGTAAAATATATTTGGTATCTAATGTATTTTTGGATCTATGAAAAAAAAATTTGTTTTCTATTTTTTGAAAATTTGCAAATTTTGGAAAAGTATATAACCTTTCTAATTTTCATAAAAATAAAAAATTGTATTTACATAATTTTCAAGTCTTTTACCCATCTATGAGAAACTTTGACAAAAAATTCATGAAATTTGAAAAAAAAATGTTCAAAATGTTGAAAATGCTCTCAATTTTTGAATTTGGTTGGAACTGTCTGATTAACGAAATTAACCTTGATTTTGGGGACCATAAAAAGTGTGTGAAATGCGGACTCGATTGGTCAAATCCTTCGAAAGTTAGCGTGGCTACAACATTCAGGTAACCATACATACACACATGCATACATACAGCCAGACAGACAGACATACAGACACCGACACTGACAAAATTGTATGATTTTCGGATTCTGTGCGTGCCAAAACGTAAAGATCCGTTAAAAACCAGAGATCGAAAATTTGGACGATTACATTATACTCTCATGAATGAGAATGTAAAAATATAAAACTCATTGAAGTGTAAAAGGATTATTGAGGACATTTGATTTTAACAGTGCTTACAATTGTTTGTTATTAACAATAGGTATTAAATATGTGTAAATAAGTATGTGTTTTTACATGAAATGTTTAATATATTAGGAATACAATTTTTTAATAACAAATATAAATTAATTTTATAACAAATTTGATGTCGGAACCGTATTAAAAAAATAAAAATCCTAAGAGAAAACGAAATATTATAATAAAAATGTAATAAAATAAAATTATGATCTAACATTATTCTAGAATGTTGCATAATGAAATTAGAAAATTTATGAGGATCTTAATACTTTCTTCAGTATTATAAATGAGGAAATAAACAATTATGAATGGTATTAATTCAATTTTTAAGAACGAGAATTTTTTTTGTGTGTAATATGTAACAAGCCAACGAAAATTGTTGTATTGAATTATTTCTTCAATTCAAACACATGTTTATCACACCTTTAATGCATGCAGATATTCATTATTACTTGACAAAACTAACAAACTAATTGGATCTGTCAAGGACAAATTTAGAAAAAATGTAATGTATAAATAGAGACAAAACATTAATCTTTTTCTTTTGCATTGCTTTCGCTAAAAATATTTATATTCCTAAAAGAAGTATAAAATTTCAATAAAAACATTCGTCTTTTGAAAACAACAAATTTTTAATACCTTAGAACTTTTACTATATATCTGTTGTTTGCACAGAATTTTTTTCAGAAATTAAGAGAGGTGGCTCAGTGGTATTAAATTAACTTATGACATCATCATCTCATCAGTCTCTTGACTTAGTTCGTGGCTACGATCAAAAATTGGATTCACTCGAGACCAATTTGCACAAAAAAAAAATAATAATATTCTTTTTGGCAAATTTATCTAGCAATTTAGGAAAATTGATATTTTATGCATACGTTAAGATTTTACACTTGATATTGCAAAATCTCTTGTGGAGAAAATACGATATTTGTAGAGTAAATGAGGTGATATGTATTTTTCCAATTTGCCCAAAAAAATGTCTAAGAAATTCTATTTGAATTTTGTGCTTTATTTTTCAAAATCTCCCATTTTTTTATCTTCAAAAACTTTGTACCTGATTGAGATATTTATTGTTTTCATTTTCAGTTTGACAGCGTTTATCGTGTGATTTTGGAACCCACTACAAAATATTTAAAAACTTCCAAATTAATAAAAAACGCTAGTTTTCTGAAAATATGGAAAGTTGCTTAAAAAACCCACAATTATATATTTTTGTCCAATTTCGTTTACAATTTTTAATTTCATAATCAAGATAGTATCTTCTGAGTTTCATGAGGGCTAAATAACTTTTTTTGCAAGGAGAATTTTTTTCTTCATATAATCAGATATTCTATTTTTTTTTTGTAAACAACGCGAGATAGGAAAACATTTGAGATAAAACTTTGCACGTCTAAAAAGAATAATTCAGCAATTAAATTTTTAATAAAAAAACAGTTCTCCCGGCCTCAAACATAGTTTAGCTTGCATAAAGCTGATATGATGTCTTTCTTCTATTAGCAAAAACTTTGTTTAAATATTGCGAAGAATGGAAAGGTGACATTTTCCAGAAAATCTTATATATTTTTCGTCAAATTTTAAGAAAATGAAAAAAAGATTTTTTAGAAAAGCCCACCTGTTTATTCTTCCCAATATTTTTGACATTTTTTTGCTAATATGAGAAAGCCATCTGATGAGCTTTATGTAGGCTAAACCATTTTTAGGCCAAAATAATTCTTTTTTTTTCCTACAAATTTTATTTTTTACATTTTCCTCGCATACGATGGTAAGGTATCGCAAAAGAGCAAGGGTTATTTCAATAGAAATTTTTTCGTATCTGTCGCTACTTACAAGAAGAATTAAAAAATTTGATTATATGAAAAAATTTCTTCTGACGCGAAAAGTTATTTAGCCCGCATAAATGTCACAATATATCTTTAATATGAAAGTAAAAATGTAAAACGAAATTGGCAAAAAATATATAATAATATTTTTATAAAAACCATCACTATTTTATTAATTTTGAAGCTTTTTTATATTGTTCGACCGGTTTCAAAATAAGACAATAAACGCTTGCAAATTAAAAAAGAAAATTATAAATATCTCAATAGGACAAAAGTTAGTGAGGATTAAAAAAATTGAGTTTTGAAAAAACAAAGCACAAAACATACCTGCTTTCCTACTTCATAATTTTATAAATAATTCTTCTCAAATTTCTATAAAATATTGTTTATAATAACAAACTCTCACATTACTTTTGTAAGAAGACAAAACACTGACATTTCCAGTTTCGTTAACTTTTGTGAAATACAGTTTTTTTTTCAATTCTTAGTATGAATTCTATTTAAATTATTTTTTAGTAATATGTGAAGTATAAAACTTCTAAAACACATACATACCGAGGACATAACCTTGCTATTGGGATCCTTTACTTCTCGTATCCTGACAATTTGTTCGGGTAAATCTGAAGGAACTGAAAGAAGAGTCCGCTTTTCTTTGACGACTTGTCTTTGTAACGACCCATATTCAAAGCATTAAAAGAATAATAAATTAAAACCCGCTATTTTATTATTTAAATAGTTTTGGGACATAAGAATCAATGCTTTTCTGGAGAAGGACGCATGACGCGCTATCTGGTGGCGAACGGATGAGATCACCCGTCATGTGGAACTTGTAAGCAACGTAACCTACCTAGAAGAAATTACCTAAAAACGCATTATTTGTCAATTTTATTACTAACTTACCCCATTTTCGTCATAAGATATTGATTTCCTTCCCACCAAAAGCGAAAGACATAACCTTAAATTACATTTTTAAATGTTATTTTCTAACTTGGCCTTTTTAAGACCAAAATATATTTATTTAAATCAGCAAAGAAAGAAATGTCCTACAATGGCATAAATTGTAAATTATCTTGATCATTTAATCTCTTTTTAACAAAAAAATACCGTTTCGTCGAGAAAAAACGGAAGACCCACAATACATAACCTAAATATGCATTATTTTCTAATTTTATTTCTAACATTGCCATTTTCCACAATAAACTATTTATTTCCCAACGAAAATAAGCGTGGTAACCAAAATATACATTATTAGTGAAATGTATTGGCTATTCCATATTTTTTTATTAAGAAATAACCATTTTTTAATATAAAGGGGAGACGTACGTAAGCTAAAATTGCCTCATTTGTAAATTTTATTAGTCATTAAATATTGTTTTTATTAAAGGATTCCACATTTTATTTCTCACATGGTCTTTTCTTTCAAAACATATTGATGCTCGCCCTCAAAAGGGGAATCTAACCTAAAATTGTTTCAAGAAATAATATCAATATTGTTTATTTTAATTATTTATAATTCTCTAGTTGTACAGAATTGTGTTTTCTGTGTGTACGCTGCGTTTAGTTTCACTGATACTCCATCTGTTGCCCCAAGCCATTTAAAACAGCTTTTCTTACTGACTTTCGTCACTTTTTTCATAACGTATGCTTTTCTCCTATCATAATGCACGCCCGATAATTACAATCCGGATATAACCGCGCCTGGGAGAAAATATGTTCTGGAGAATCGATTCAAGGGCACTACTTCAACTTCAGTGGCGGACTGTCATGGGGGCGCTGCCGGGGCGCCCCAAAAAGATTATATTGTTTGAACAAATAAATATATATTACATTAAAATGAAAAGAGTGAATAGAATATCCAATAATATCCACGATTCACATTTCTACTCCTATAAAATAAATTAAAGAGCGTTGAAATTTCAGCTCTATTTACGACGATCCTGTATATTTATATGTCAGTCTATTTGTCTGTTTCTTACAGTTCCTTCTGGAAATAATTAATTCAAATCGATAAGAAAAAATATAACCAATATCCCAAGTGTTCTGAATCGTGTTTCTTAATTGTGCCAAAACGATTGACAACGATTGAGCATTTTGCATTTCCAATTGTTTCCAATCCGGTACTTGGAATGGAGCTATGAAAAAATGAGCTAATCGTATTTTATGTTAAAAATATAAAATCATATACACGACAAAAATAAAAAAGTTGATTTTGTAATAATGAAGCAAAATTGTTTTTTTTTATTATGCGCTCTTGGATTGCTTATTTTAGTAAACGTTTTATAAATGACCATACGTTTTAAAATCGGTGAAGATATTTAAAAAAGTAAGCTAATAATTTAGAAACGTGAAACTTCAAAAAAGCGATTTAAGTATTATTTTATTATTTAAAGATGCCAGGCTGTTGTTAATTGAATAAATTTAGACAATTAAAAATAATATTAGAACAAAAGTTTGTTGTCAGAAAGAGGTCAATTCTTCAGAATTGTTAATTATTCACAATTATAAACACATAAAGTTATCTTATAATCAAAAAGTTTTTATTAATTCTACCTTATAGATTTTTAGTTTATTTAATTTATTTAAATATAAGTACTCAAAACAGTGGACAAAATGTTTTCGAAAATGGACAGTAAATTTACGTCAATTTCGGTGATGTTATATTCGGTAATCCTTAGAGTATCTCTTCACTTTTACCACTAATGATCAGCGGCGGATCCAGGTCTTGGTCTCGGAGGGGGCGATTGGGGCGTATAAGTCGAAAAAAGCAAAAAAAAAAAAAGGAAGTTATAAGTATAAAAACTTAGAGCCTGGGGGGGGGGGCGATCGCCCCCCTCTGGATCCGCCAATGCTAATGATTGACGTAAAACCAACTTTTTCTATTATTCGCAAGTTAGCCACTAAAATTGAAGAAAAAATTTGTAACAATTGTTTCATTAAAAAAATTATACACCAGTCAATAAAATTCAAAGTTTAAGTTTTAAAAGCTGAACCAAAAAAGCCACTTGTTGTGATGAATTCCGCACGTATTCAATTCAATTTTGAACCTAGTAAAACCTAAATGAATCTTATACTATACAATTAATAATTTGATGATTATAGGCATTGCAACCCAAATTATTTGAAATATTCCAAATTGAATTTTTTAAATATTTAAAACTAGAAGTTTTCAGGAATTTTAAACCAAACTTATTTATCAATTGAAAATTTTTATATTGCAAGAAACTTAAAAGGATTGGATAAGTTTTTTTACTTAAAATTTAATGAGTTACCTATAATTTATTTAGTCTGAGTTTCAAAATATTGGCGCCATCCTACCTTCTATAATGCTTCCAATCGTTTTCAATTGGGTATTCATTATTCTGAGTTAGAGGTTAAGTTTTCACCACAGCATTTTGATTTTGCCATAATTATTTACATTTGGTTTTTTACTCTGCCAAGCCAAGAAATTTTAACAATATGAATATAAAAAGAAGTAAATAAGCGTTTTAGAATAATATACCCGCTAAATTAACATGTTGTAAACCCATATACTTTTGACTTTTTACTCGGAATACCGTTTAGATATTATATTTTTTTGTACTTAAAACTTTTGTTAAATTACTAAAAATTTAATATCTAACCAATAAACACTTGCGCGTCATGTGTATTACAAACGAAAACTGCAGAGGGCGTATTGCAGGCAAATGCATTTACTCAATTCAATCCGATTGGGAACAATTGACACAATCAGCAAAAATTTAAACCGATTCAACTTTTGATTGCTCTTAATGGTTACACCGGCACACAAAAAAAGTGGTCTGTCCGACAGACTACACTAGCATATCTATATGTTTTTGGGGTCGCTGAATTCGAATTCAGTGTCCAAATAACCAAGTTGGCTCGTATTTTTCTGAAAAACGAAAAAATAGACGTAAAATCGGCGAATACAGCGATTTTTCTTGTATAGTTTTGTAACAAAAAAATTTTTCATGTCCGGTGGTCTAAATCAGCATATCCTCATGTTTTTGGGGTCGATGATGCCGAATCCGGGCTCAAAATAAACCAGTTGGCTCATATTTTATCTAAAAATGCAAAAATAGAGGAAAAATCGTAGAAAACAGCGGTTTTTCATGTATATTTTTGCAAAAAAGTATATCTTTATCCCCGGTGTATTTATCCAGCATATCCTTATGTTTTTGGGGTCACTGATTCTGAGCCCGGGGTTCAAATAACCCAGTTGGCTCATATTTTATCGAAAAACGCAAAATTAGACATAAGATCGACGAAAACCTTTAAACATTTACCTTCCTCAAATCGGATTGTCGTTCACTGTAGATTTCCTTTGCGTCTCACGTTTCGGAGTTTTTAATTTGCGTTAGTCTCCTTGTATTGCAATAGTAGGATTTTTTGTAAATAAGTTTTATTTACTTTTAGCGTTACCCAGGAACAACGACGTGGACCTAGTAAATTCTGTTCCCTTTGGGGTGTTCTGTTCCCCTTGCCTCTCACGCTTATCGGGTTCTTTTATTTTTATTTTTATTTATATCGCTTTATCGAACCCTTTTATCCTCAAAAGACCTACGTAGTGGGTTTCGCTTTGGTTTAAAAGAAAGTCAAAGAACCCTATAAGCATGAGAGGCAAAGTGACTCACGGTAATAAAGCACCCCGAAGGAAACAGAATTTACTACGTCCACGCCTTTGTTCCTGGATAACGCTAAAAGTAAATAAAACTTATTTACAAAAAATCCTACTATGGACATGCAAGGAGACTAACGCAAATTAAAAACTCTGAAACGTGAAACACAAACGGAATCTACAGTGAACGACAATCCCAGTCGAGAAATGTAAAGGTTTAAAGGTTTTCGTCGATCTTATGTCTAATTTTACGTTTTTTGATGAAATATGAGCCAACTGGGTTATTTGAACCCCGGATTCAGAATCAGTGACCCCAAAAACATAAGGATATGCTGAATCAGTCTACTGGCGATGATGATATATTTTTTTTGCAAAAATATGCATAAAAAACTGCTGTTTTCGTCGATTTTTCCCATATTTATGCATTTTTCGATCAAATATAAGCCAACTAAGTTATTTTGACCCCGGATTCGGCTTCAGCGACCCCAAAAACATAAGGATATGCAGATATAGACCACCGGGCATGAAAAATTTTTTTGTTGCAAAAGTGTACAAGAAAAATCGCTGTATTCGCCTATTTTACGTGTATTTTTGCGATTTTCGAAAAGTTATGAGCCAAATTGGTTATTTGGGCCTCAGATTCGAATTTAGCGACCAAAAAGACATAAAATGTTGGTTAAGTCCACAGGCGAGAAAATATTTTTTTTCCAAAAATATACCTGATTTTACGTCTATTTTTTCGTTTTTCAGAGAAATACGAGCCAACTTGGTTATTTTGACACCGGATTCGAATTCAGCGACCCCAAAAACGTATAGATATGCTAGTGTAGTCTGGCGGACAGACCACTTCTTTTTTGTGTGCCGGTGTTATTAATCGTCTCCAAACGATTATTTCTAGGAGGAGTGTTACGGTCAATATTTTAAAATAAAGTTTCCTGTCAAAACGGAGTGTATTTCTTTTTCTGAACTAAACCTAATCTCTTTCTGCGCATATTTTTATTTATGATAAAGTTTTTTCCAACAAATAGTTTTCCAAATTTGATCAAAAAATGATAGAAAAACAGTATTGAAAGAACTTTCTCGGCGTTTGATTTGTTAAATTATAATTCTATATTGTCAATTTTAATATTTCGGAAATTATGAAATTGCCGAAATAAAAAAATTCCGAATTCGCAAATTCTCGAAAAATGAAATTCGCGACAGAAAATTGCCGAAATATAAAATATACGTCCCTGCCAAGTGCCCGACAACAGAAAAAACTTGAATCTGAATAATAAAAAAATTTTTTTAATCATCATTATTTAACAAAAATACAGTTATTAAATATGAATGTCAAAAAAATTTTTATGTTTAATACATTTTTATAAATGATAAAGTGATTATACTCGTATAGATAATAAAAAGGAGGAAGGGGATTTCGTTGGTAGCCTTCTCATTTTTCTTCCGTTTCGTTTATTTTTGTTCAAAAAAATGATTTTTTTTTATCTTTTTCAAATTGCAATAGGAACTTTTTGTGTTGGTTGTCCAAAGATTCTAATTAAAATCTTGATTTTATTTTAAGGAATTCTGTACGTTATTTGTAATGGCGTACTTTTATCTTTTCGTTATTTCTTATCACTTCAAATTATTCGATAACTGTAAATATTATATTAATTAATACTTTAATAATTAATATTAATGATAATAGTTGTTATAATTTCTTGTGTAATTCCATTTTTTTCGAAAGTCTGCAAAAAACATGTTTTATTTTTTACTAAAAATGAAATAGTTGAATTTACAGATAAAAACAAATTTTCAACTAAAATTATGAATCTTCAACTAATTTTATTTTTATTTAAATTTATATTGTTATTTCACCGAACAGTTTATTTTCTGATTAAAAAATGTATTTTGAACTGAATTGAGCAATCTTCAGTTAAATTATTACCTTCTTAAATTTATCTTTTTGGACGAAAATTAATTTCTTTGACTTAAATTTTCACTACTTTGAAGCACATGTTTTCAATTAATCCTTTTGCTTGACATATTATCCTTTCTTAAATTTAATTTAACTTGATTAATTTCTTTTGTGTCATTAAAACCAGAATTGTTGGTAGAAAATTTGATTTTTCGAAAAAAGTCAAAAATTTATTGTCTTAATCTTGTAGGGCTTTAAAAAAAGTTTTTCGTTGCTTGCATTTTTTTCATGTCGTGCGTTTTTTGGTTTGAAATTTTCATTTTCGTCTATTTAAGAAAATGTTTAAATATAATAAGTTTGATAATTTTCTTTTTGTCAACAAGAGTCTTTGGGATAAATTGTCCCATGTTCCAATTATTACCAATAGCCGATAACCAATATAGCCGATAAAATAACTTTTTAATGTTTAAAAAAATTGTTGGGCAACATTTTTTTAATTCTCTAACTTTTTGAATATTCATCCAAAATAGCTGCCTAACGAACTTCACCCTCAGCCTCGGACACTATAAGAGTGTATCAGAAGGCCAATCTAGGAGATTAATTCTTTCAAAACTTACCAGGTGTATACATATGAAACCGGTATTGCCATTTAGCGGCCAGTAGGCACACTTGTAGGCACTGTCGGAACTTACCATTTGTGCTAATTGGCG
>NC_046657.1:17507911-17509554 GCF_010883055.1 Belonocnema kinseyi | reverse complement strand
AGGGAGCTCTTCTTAATATTTTGACACCAAAATCATGTCGATACACCTTACCGACTGCGAGTAAAGCCACCCACGCTTTAACTTGACAGACTGTAGATATGATTCTGTCAAAAATAATCTTTTTCAGATTTTTCTAGTGTCAATGGAATCTATGAATTTTGGGCTCTTCAAAAATGCCAATATCGAGGTTTAAGTTTTTACTAATGGGTTTATGTTTTTGTACATAGTGGTAATTTTTCTGAATTTTTATTTGGTGCATTCGAGAGATAAAAATAATCCCAAAATCTGGTGAGTTTTGTGTTTCGCAAATTTTTTTTTTAACAAGGGGGTGATTTTTTGAATATAGGGGTAGTTTTTTCATTTTTTTTCGTGTATCCGGTAGTTGCGTTTAAGATCCCAAAAAAGCGCTAAATTCTGACCTGTTTGATTTTTTTTCTTTTTATTTTTATATAGTGGAGGTGCTGATTTGATGCAAGCCAGCACCTCCACTGGAAATTTGTATTTTTATAAAAAGTAGTGCAGCCCAAAACAAAATTCTGAGAGAAAAAAATTTAGGAATTTCGTTTGTAGAGGTGCTAACTAGATAGACCTAATTGTTGCGCTAAAAGTTGATTAAAGGCATTAAGAAGTTCATCGAAAAAGGCAAATTATATTTTTCGAACATACACACATAGACTGAAAAATAATATTCATTACGGGGGTTATTTTTGTATTAATTAGGGGTGAGAAATAATTATGCTTAAAAGTACCATGTTACTATTTTAGAAGTAAGTTCCATCTATATAGATATCGACTTTTTTCAATACGTGTTTTCAATACAGGGTATTTTTTATTCAAGGGTTAATTTTAAAAAAACGATTGATATGCCATTGGAGAATAACAAAAGAGCACAAAAATTAGAAGGAAAAATGTCCGAACAGTTAATGTATACTATTTTTGGCATCAGTCTGCAGGTTTGTATTTGGATACAAAAAATGTTTTTTTTTTTTGTAACAATTAGGGATGAACAATAATTTTTCTTTTCAGTTGCCGTGTTCATATTTTAAAAGTGTTTTCCATCTTAATATTTTCTTTACTTAAAATACATTTTTGCAGCACAGAGGATTGCTTTTTAAAATAAGGGTTAATTTAAAAAAAGTGTTTTCTATCACATTTGAAAGTGCAAAAAAAGCAAAAAAATCTAGCCCAGTAATTTTTCAAATACTTTTTTTCCTTACGAAGGGTATTTTTAAAAAATAAGGGTTGATTTTATAAAAGCGATTCATAGCCCATTGTAAAGGAAAAATATAGCAAAAAATAGAACCTAATCATTTGGTTAATTTAATGATTTTTTAAATGAATTTTTTAGAGGGCGCCGCTGAGTTGCCGGCAAGCTAGCGCCGCCCTGTTTTCTCGAAAACTAATAAAGCTACAAAAAACTTTGATTTAAAAAATAGCAGAAAAATGGCAAAAAAATATGCATCATATGACATTTTGTTTTTCGTGAGTGGCGCCGTTGAATTATCTGACCTCCTAATTTTAATGAATGTAAGAAATGCAGGGAATTTTACCAGGTGTATACATATGAAACCGGTATTTTTTCAAGAAAAAAACACATTTATTTCAAGAGAATGATAACAAATATTTTATTCAAAGTATGCGCC
>NC_046657.1:17504904-17507811 GCF_010883055.1 Belonocnema kinseyi | reverse complement strand
GGAGCTCTTCTTAATATTTTGACACCAAAATCATGTCGATACACCTTACCGACTGCGAGTAAAGCCACCCACGCTTTAACTTGACAGACTGTACGTGGTAGAAAGGGGTTAATTTTAGACGTTAAGGGTTGGAGCCTAAAAATCGGTGTGAGTATTTTCGAGGAGCCCAAAAAGCAGAGGCTCCATTGACACTGGAAAATTCTCAAAAAGTTTATTTTTTGACCAACTCATATCTACGTGGTAGAGATTTGTTGATTTTAGACGTTGAGGGTTAGAGCCCGAAAATCGAAGATGTTATTTTTGAAGAGCCCAAAAATCAGGACTCCATTGACACTGGTAAATTCTCAAAAAGTTTTTTTTTACAATTTTTTATCTACGTGGTAGAGAGAGGTTGATTTTAGACGTGAAGGGTTGAGGCCCAAAATTCAGTGCTGGTATTTTTAAGGGGCCCAGAAAATTGCAGAGTACACGCGGAGAGAAATTTCAAGGGCCTTCACGGCACTAATTATTGATTTTAATACGTTTTGGCGTAGAACAAGAACTCTGAACCCTTGCTTTTAAAGCATAGGCCCTGAAGTTTCAGAATTTAGGCCACCCCTCTTTTCTTTCAGGCCTCAAATTCAATGCTTTTAGATCATAGAGTCTGAGACTTTAGATCACTTAAAAATTATTTCTACTGCGTAGATTTCATCTCAACGTAGTCATATCTAAGTAATATCTAATCATATCTAATTATATCTATGAATTTTGAGCTCCTAAAAAATATCCTCTCCGATTTTTAGGATCCAACTCTTAACGTCTAAAATCTAGCCCCCTCTAACACGTAGATATGAATTTGTCACAAAATAATATTTTTGAACAATTGTCAGTGTTAATAGAATCTATGATTTTTGAGCTCCTCAAAAATACCCTCACTGATTTTTGGGCTCAAGCCCCTAATCTCCAAAACTAAACCCTCTTTACCACGTAGATTTTAAATTGTAAAAAAATCATCTTTTTGAGAATTTTCAAGTGTTAAACAAGTCTGATTTTTGTGGTCCTCGAAAATAACAACTGCGATTTTTATGCTCCAATCCTTAACATCTAAAATCAACCCCTCACTACCACGGAGATATGAAACTGTAAAAAATAATCATTTTGAGAATTTTCCAGCTTCAGTAGAGTCTTTGGTTTTTGGGTTCCTCAAAAATACGCACTCCGATTTTTAAAAAAGGTCAATTATATTTTTTGAATATATACACATAGACTAGAAAATAAAATTCATTACGGCGGTTATTTTTGTAGCGATTAGAGGTGAAAAGTAATTACGCTTAGAAGCACCATGTCACTATTCTATAAGTAAGTTCTATCTATGTAGATATCGAATTTTTTCAGTACGTGTTTTCATTACAGGTTATTGTTTTTTTTATATAAGGGTTAATTTTGCAAAAGCGATTGATATGACATTGGAGAATAATGAAAGAGCACGAAAATCAGGACGACAAGTCCCAACAGTTTATGTATATAATTTTTGGCATCAGTCGGCAGGTTTGTATTCGGATAAAAATACTGCGGCTGTTTTAGTAACGATTAGGGGAGAACAATAATTTTGCTCCTCAGATATGCTGTAAAAATACCGTGTTCATATTTTATAAGTGTTTTCCATCTTGATAATTTCTGTTTTTTAAATACTTTTTTGCAGCACAGAGGTTGCTTTTTAAAATAAGGGTTCATTTTACAAAAGTGTTTCATATCACATTTGAAAGCAAAAAAAGGCAAAAAAATGTAGCCTGGTAATTTTTTAAATCCTTTTTTTTAAGGAGTAGTTTTTTAAAATAAGGGTCAATTTTACAAAAACAATTCCTGGCTCATTGTAAAGAAAAAATAGAACAAAAATCTAACCCAGACATTTTTTAAATTTAATGATTCTTCAATGATTTTTGTAATGGGCGCCGCTGAGTTTTCAGCAAGCTAGCCCCGCCCTGTTTTCTCAAAAACTAATAGAGCAAAAAAAAATTTTTTGATAAAGAATAGCAAAAAAATAGGCGTTATATCACATTTTCTTTTTCGTTAGTGGCGCCGCTGAGGTGTCTGAACTAAATTTAGTCTGCTGTAACTTTTTCAAAGTTTACAGTACTTTTCATCGGCTCGCCTGTAGCTCGCCTACAACGTCTTGTCGATTCGCCTCTGGCTCATACAGAAATCTTTACACTTTAGTAAAACTGCCTTTTTTACTCTTAGCACAATGGACTATTCCATTTACACCTGTTTGTCGAAGATCGAATTGTCTAAATTATTAAATTGGTTGCACTCGGCAAGCACCGTATTAACTTGCAATGCATCAGTGGAGCAAAATGATTTGATTATTTATAAAAGTTTTCGATCCCCGTAGTCACAAGGTAGTGAATATTAGGTTGAAAAATTAGTATGTGAAACACTTTGAGGAAACTGGTTACATAAAGCATGGAGGAAAATGTATTTATCAAAGGAACAGTTGATTTCCTTGAACCTGAAACGTAAATATGAAATTTTTTAAAAAGAAGTCATTAAATGAATTTGTCTTCAGATTTTGCATCATTGTAATTAAATCAAAGAATTCTATATTCTAACTCGGACGATAGGTCCATGATCGTTAATTGGTTCCATTATCTTATATTTTATTACAAAAATAATTTGTTGAGTAATACACTTTTGGAAAGAAAAGCAAAATGTAAACTAATGAAAGTTTTAAAATTAACTGTAGGATTATTCATTCTTTCCGTATATTCAAATATTGCAATTGCGAGAGCCCGGTAACATTAGAGCCCGACATTAGAACGATAAAACAAGGAATAGAAAAACAACGTATAACTTTTTTAATAAATCCGTAAGACATGAAAAAGATTTAAAAAAGGAGGGAAAGATGAGGATTAAGTACCTCAGGGGGGG
>NC_046657.1:17504274-17504894 GCF_010883055.1 Belonocnema kinseyi | reverse complement strand
AAACGACTCAATTTCAAGTGACCAACAACTTCCTAGAACAAGCATAGCAATAGTTTCACGACCAATTTATACGTAATTCCACCTTAAAACAGCTCGGAACTCTAACGCGTCCACGTGGTCGATGGCGCAAAACGAAGCAAACCTAAGACGTACTGACGCGAAGGACTCTACGCAATTTAAATAACGCGAAAGGCTCCACACATTGACTCGACTTATGTACACGCAAAAATTAAATATACATCACACGAGAGCACTCAAATGAAACGAACGGGCCAAACGAGGCAATGGGATGGAGACGTGCAAAGCCTGGATTCGGCAGTAAATCTTTCTTATATACAGCCTTGATTCTACTAGGCAGTCTGATAAGTACCTGAAAATTATAAGAGATGGCATTAGTATTCACTAATGTGAACCATTTTCGTCGAGCTTGATCCTTCGAACGACGCCTGTCAAAACTTCAGCCATTTATGTTTACGCATTTATAAGTTACAGCACTGAGAAGCGACTAACCTCCGAGCTTTTTTAAATATGGAAAAATCTGAGTTTCGAGTTTTGATCAAACACTACTATCTTCGCAAGAAAACGATATCCGAGACCAAGGCCAAGCTGGATAAGTATTA
>NC_046657.1:17497432-17504174 GCF_010883055.1 Belonocnema kinseyi | reverse complement strand
GTATCGACCTAAAAGGAGAGTATGTTGAAAAATAAAACCGACTTTGGCCAAAAAAACGTCTCCGTGTTTCATTTTTCAGGGATTTATCAGACTGCCTAGTATAAATATCTAACAAGCTCCTTTTGATCTAATCACATGTCATCCAGTTTAACGATCTACATTCATTCATTCCTTTAACAGGTTAACAGCATTCACAGAACTTAAGTCATAGCTCCACTATCGGGAACACTACGTTAAAGTTTCATGAAACTTTAACGGAATGAAAGTTTTATGAAGCTTAACATATTTTCAAAATTCTTGAATTCAAGCATATTTGGGAAAATTCGAAATTACTGAAGAATAAACGTGAAAGATTAAATAGCATTTACGAAATAAGTTTTAATTTAGGTTTAAAATAAATGAATGAAATAATAGAGTTCACGCTTAAAAACGCTTACCTTAGGCAATTTCAACTTCTTTTAAGCGTTTTCTTTCCGCTATGGTTGACCTTCGGCCTGAAGCTGAGAACGAACTCGAAGTTACTAAACATGCGGTCACAACGCCTACTACTGTGAAAACTAAGAACTAAGTATTTACTACTGAAAATATTTGTCCGTGATAATATACGTATGTGACAACAAAATTACGACATAACAACCTGGGATTAATCATAGATTGCAAAGCTTCGTGAAACTTCGACGATGTGAAAGTTTCACGAGACTGGTATTTTTTAAAACTTCAATTTCAGACAGTACATTTCGAAAATCTTTAAATGAAATATTTAATTAAAGTTAAAATAACTCTATAAAAAAATCAGACCAGTTGCCAGTGACGGTACGTTACGCTGACGCGTCTATCACCCTAACCGCGGCCTCACGTGGGTACGCATGCACATACATTGGAAGGTGCGTTCCTAACGTTTCGAAACTTGGTCCCATGAAGTCTTTTATTGACCTCAGGGACATTTAATGTCTAATGAAAAGTTGCATGGAGAAATAACCCTGTATAAGCCCTAAATTTACGGCATGCGTAGAGTTACTGAGTTTTACAATTCATCTATCTCGCTGTTCGGTAATAGATCTCTACATGGTTGAATTTTGAAGTTTGAGTCCAATTGATAGTCCACCCAATGACCTATGAGACCACTCTTGCCAAGTTTTCGATAATTTTGTTCAAAAAGGCCCATAGTGACAATATGGCGTCGCTCGGTGTTCCATCCAAGCTTAACGTGGACGAGCTCATAAGATCCAAAATCGTGTAGTCAGCCCTATTTGCGCGGCGTCGGACCTCTGCGACAAGGTATTCACAGGATTCTTGGTTGTGTCATAAACCTTGCTCATCTTTTGACGTGGGAGCGTCTAGCCCTGGTTGTCATTGATTCCTTGATCAATTTCTTGACTCGTGTCTCCGTTTAATTGGAAAAATGGAGGTGTGGGATAATAAGCCTAGGGGTCAGTGACAGGTTCTCTACTCCGGTGCGCTAATGACTTCTGCTAAACCTGGATGTTCCGTCTCATCCCTGGCTTCCGTGATGCTTTTGTAGAACTCCAATTCACAGACGGCGATTTCAAAATATGAAACTCCCCCCTACTTAAACGGAAGGTCGAGGTTTTCCCTTCATAAATCGGCAAGCGACATCTACAACTCCGAATGCACACAAAAGCAAGGACCTCGGTTGACTCTTCCAAAAGCACTCATCATTTCTCAGTATTAGAGAAAGGAAATAAACATAAATAATAAAAAATAAAACAAAAAAAATGGTTTCATTCATAAGCCACAAAGAAACAAAAAAATAAAATAAAACAACTCAGCAACATCATAAACCAAAACCAAAATCACAATTTGAATAAGCGAAATTAAACATTCCGCTCCTGGTCGCGATGGGACTTAAGATTAATCCGTTTAATCTGAACATTAAATTAATGTGACAGGTAAGTCCAAATTTACCCTGTTACACAATGTTGAAACTTTTAATTGAAAAACAAACTACAATATAGGTCTTAACACATAAACAGAAACCTATAAGAGAATTGACACTGAAACAAAAGGGGAAGCGGTTACGAAAACAGCTAAGGAAATTGAAACTGTCAACAATTTCTTTAGGGCCATGCTAATCTTTTCTCGGACTCATTTTAATGTTCTTTCTCTAATGAACCCATTACATTTCTCTTTTCAAAATAAAAATTATATTTTACTAAATTAATTCAAAAATGAATACACGAATTAGTTTCCCATTTACGCTTTCTTTTTTCAGGATTAGTTCATAATAAAAAACAATACGTTCGACTTATTGGTGTTAATCATTTTGAAGTCATTCGGAAACATATTCTAGTACGTGAGGATTTGTCCCCAGGCAGATACGAGATGGCAAAACTAGATAATTATATAATTGGACTCCTTGGAAGAGATGGAAAATATAGACGGATGTTGCCACTCATTGCTCCTCGAGCAGATCATGATAATAACTTAGGAAGAGTTGGAATACGCATAGATAACTTACTTGCCAAAGAGACTGAAGGGATAATATATGGATCAAAGATAAGTAATATGTACTTCGAATTATAGTTCGTAACACCAGAAACCTATGTTGATGTCGAGATATTACCAGTAGTATTACCAGTAGCACGGCCAGTAGTGTTAAGTCATTTTTTAAAGTGGAAAGAATATACAAATGTATTACAATTTTCTTCTTCTTCCTAATAATGAACGTTAAATTATGTAAAGTTGTACATGCACCATGTTTGTTAGATATAAAAAATCAATTTTATCACTCCTTACAAGAAAGAACTTGCCTCTTTATTGCGTTATAAATTATAAAATATAAAACAAATTAGAATTACGAATAAGAAAACGACTGAGGTAAATGTCCTAATTTGGGTCGGTGATTCTGTTTGGGCGAATGCTCAGATACTGAGCTAAATCCATAGGATTCTCAAATTAAATGACCCTAGCAATAGTTTAGTCACACTTTAGAATGGAATAAATATATCTTGTTAGATCCGAAGTTGACACGAGGTGTTGTTTTTCATCACGATGCATACAAATTATGCGTTTTTTTAAGATGAGAAGCACACTATTTTAATTCCTTAAACTTTCTCCTGTCATGAGGCTTGTTTTTTTATACTTTTTTAAGCATAATTGATACAAATGTACGGGAAATGGTTACCATGTCACGGATACTGCCAATTTAAAAATGTGAACGAAAAATATATATTTTTTTACGTCATTTATCATGCTGAGAAGTTTTCACGATAAAATTGTGAAATTACGCATTGCAACTTGAATTCGATGTCAGTGCTTGTCAGTGACGTTATCCCGCTACTATAGGAAATCTAACATGGCTTCTGTTGCCCAAATTGGGATGTTCGATTCATCCAAACTGGGTCAGAGGAAAAATTAACGCGCAAATCTTTTTCAATCGAAAATTTGGCGCTGCACATGCGAAATCCCAGCGAATTTTTGCGTCGATTTCTAACTGTGAATGAAACATGGATTAGCCACGACACTCCAGGAAGTAAATAGCAGTCGAAACAGTGGATTGGACCAGGAGACCCTGGCGGACCGAAGGTACCGAATGGAGCATCCACAAAGTACCCGTAAAGACCCTATATTTTTTTTTACTTTTTACCGCTGCAATAAATGTATTGCGATTACTCCGTGAGTTTCCAGTAGAAAATTCAACGAAGAATCCGAATTTCAACACTTTAAAAGTTGATCTTGCTGTTTTTTTTTAGTTTTTTAAAAAGAAACCGAATGGGAACCGAATGGTAAAACCATCACAGCTCAATACTACGCAGAATTATTGCAACGAATTGTAGTTGGAATTGTTTCCTCATCTACCAGATTTGGCCCCCAGCGACTATTATTTGTTCCCTAACCTTAAAAATGGCTCGGAGGTGAAAAATTTGAGAGCAAAGAGGAAGTCATTAATGTTGTAAATAAGTATTTTTAGGGACTTGATGAATCGGTCTTTAAAATGGCATCACTGCATTACAGCAGCGTTATGAGAAATGCATTAGTCTTGAGAGAGATTATGTTGAAAAATGAAGTGAAAAAAACACAAAAAGTTGTTTTTCCTTATCAGGCCGGAAACTTTTCACCCCACCCTCGTATGTATTTAATGTATGCATGTAGGTGTATCTATTTATGTATGTATGTCTGCCTATTGAGCACGAAAATAGCTGAAGAACAAGTTCGTTTGATAGCCATTTTGAATAAAAGTTGCAAATTTAGAACATACTGAATACGTTTGAGACCACTTCTTTTAATGTTGAGAAACTGTGTGTGTGGCTCTTCACAGTACTCAGAATCTCTAAAATATTATCATAAACACTTTTTGAATAATTTGAAAAATAAAATATTTAAGTTTTGATCGCACAAAAAATAATAAAAACTCAAAAATTCCATTTCGTGGTTAAACTAGGCAAGTTGCGGAAAAAAATGAATCCGGAAAAATCGTGCACCAAAAGCAGCTCTAGAAATTTGTAATTATTCACTTTTTCATAGGACACGTAGTATTTTTTTATTCGTGAAAAAAATAATAAAAGACAAAAGTTTTGTTCAAATGAGAGAAGCTTCGAAAAAAAATAATGAGAAAAAAGTTGTTTATCCAAAAAACAGTTACAAATTTTCTATCAATCTCGTGCTTCTCGCTCGATAATGTATTTACCACGCGCTCCGTGGTCAGTTATTGTAGACCTCATACATTGTTGGCATACGATTTTTAACATTCATGCTTAAACCATCGACAAATGAAATTGATTGATTGTAAATTCTCTTTTTTTAAAGCTCTTTCAGCTTTAACGAACACATTCTCATCGCGTGTCTCGTGAGAAAGCAAAAAATCAAAGCAAATTTTTAGATCCAATTTAAAAACAATTTTGTTATTAAAATTTTTGTTTTAAATTATGTATTTTCACGATTAAAACAAAAAATAGGCGACAAATCAAAACGTGATTATAACGAATTTGTAGATATTTTTAAGATACAAAATTTTCGTCAATTTTTGTCTATTCATCTTTTATCCAGTATTGTATAGTTTGACCAAAAATTAGAAATTTTTGTTTATTATTATTTTTCGTACGATCAAAATTTAAATTTAGAATTCGAATTTTATTTTTGGAAAGTCGTACGGATAAATTGTTTGAATTTCTGTGTACTATGCATAACCGTACATACAATATTTAAATGTTGCAAAAAAACAGTTTCAAAATAGCTGACTAACGAACTCGTCCTTTCTTTTTATGACTTAAGAAAGTGTGTAACAGAGTAATTCAATCTGATTAGTATTTCAAAATCAACTTAGTCAAATGTCACATAAAACCAATGGCTTCTTGTCAGGAAGAGACTGTACAAATTAAATCCTTGAACAATAGACACCAGCTATGTGTTCCGTCGGAACAATTATATTATATTTATTTTTATGCGATTCATCGAAAGCCGAAATCCTATCTTACGTTACTTTGGGAACAATATTTAGGAACAGCTGTTTTGAGCATCATAACTTCTAAATTGTGTATTTAAGTGTTTACTGGAAGCGAAAATTCTTAAAGTTTCAATATTATATCTTTATTGCAATAAACTGCCTAAACCGTCTGATCGCACGATCGCCGATCGCTTTAAGACCTTCCCTGTCATTAGACGTTATTCTCAAGGTTCCTAAATCGTTTTCCTGTTTGTCATTACGTACGTATCTGTCAACCATGTGACTAAGAGCCTCTTGAACCTTGGGTTTCAACTTCGGGGGGTTTTTCCTTAGGGTTTCCCACTTCATCAGTTTCCGTCAAGGATCGAAAATGAACCGGTTACGCTAAGACATCGAGACCGTGTTATCTTTGAAACTGAACCCGTCAAATATTCTCTAATGAGCATCTGACCTATACAGTTCATTGCATAGGCAGCCTAATAAATTGTATTCTCGTAGCAAGTAATCCTAATAGAAATCTTCCAGTGCATATTCAGTGTTTTGTAATACCAATAAATATAGTATACATTATATTTCGTTTCTGTAACATTTTTTAACAAAACACCCAATTTCATTTAGTTCTCTATAAAATTATCAAGCTACAAGAAAGAACACTATGATAAAAATGAATCCTATATATAAAAGCTCGTAACCTCCATTATCTGCACGTAGAGAAGAGTTTCTTACATGGTGAACTTTTTCTTTAATTACATGGTTTATTTTTCATTCACGTGGTTTATGGCGACCTCTTTTTTAAACCTTTAAAATTAATCAAACGAAAAAACTAGATTTCTACTTTTATCAAACGCCAATAATTATTTCGGTTAGTGTCCTTTTATTTTCACCTTCAATAACAACTGTTATTTTGAAAGGAATGATTATTATGGAGGAGGGGATAAGGGTGAGTAGATGCAGAAAAGGCAGAGAGTGCGGACATCGAGTGTAAAGGAAGAAGGGTGAGTGAAGGCAAAGGTGTTGAAAGTGATTGCTTAAAGTGAAAATTTGGAGCGTGTGAGGTTTTTGAGGTTAGGAGTAGGAAAATAGTTGATAAAGGCGGGATTCGTCACGAAGCTTTGGGTAAGTTAGGAAGCCGATCACGTGAAGTCCACAAACTGGCGTCAGAGGGCAACAGTTACTGGATGAACGCACAGAGCAGAAAACCGTAGTGGCAGCAACAGCTGACGTTGCTGAAAGCATTCGTAGTGGGGGGAAAGGTGACGTTGATCGCAGTGACAGCAGCGGGGATGAAAGTGTCGAGCAGTCAACCAGGGGGGGGGGGCAACGGACTCAGGTACGGCC
>NC_046657.1:17479058-17497332 GCF_010883055.1 Belonocnema kinseyi | reverse complement strand
CAGGGGACGATGCGGTAGAAAGGATTAAAGATAACAAGAGAGTTAGGAATAAACGGAAAACACCAGAGAGAGATAGGAGGCATGGGGGGATGTTTGAAAAATTGGAAGCTCTCATAAAAGGTTTTAGCGAGGAAGCAAGAAAGAGATTGGATGACATGAATAGGCATCTGAATAAGCAGGGAAACGATGTAAGGGGCAAGTAAAAAAGGTAAGAGGAAAATGGGAAGAATGGGCTAAACGCTGGAAAGAGGAGAAAGGCAAGGTTTGGGATAAGCTAGAGAGCATTAAGAATAGACAGAGAGAAGTTGACGAGCAGAGATCTAGGGCGATAAAACAGTTGGAAGAACGGGTAGGTAATCTAGAAATTAGGAATGAGCATGTGGGGAAAAAACAGAGAATGAGGAAATAGTTAAAATGAATGAAAGGAACGTCTAAAGTGAAAATGAAAGATTGAAGAACAGACTCAGTGAGATTGAGAGAAGATTATAAGGAGAAGAAAGAGCAAAGAGGAAAAATAACTCAGTAATTAAGGGATTGAAAGTGGAGAGTGAAACGGAAGAAGTGGAAATAAAAAATCTTTTTCGAGACATTGAAGTGCAGATCAGGGTAGAAGGAGTCTAGACAATAGGAGGGACGAAGGAAGGGCAAGAAGGAATGTTTCTAGTAAAAATGGGGAGTGATCAAGAGAAAAAGCAAATTATGGAGGGGAAAAATTATTGATAGAAAGAAGGGAAAGCATTGAAGGAGATCTGACATGGAGGGAGAGGAGGAGGAGATGGCAAATAGAGCATAGGGATTGGGTAGAAAGGAAAAGGGGCTATATGGTATGGATAGTAAAAACAGATTATGGATAAATGGGGAGGAATGTTACTGGGGCGAAGAATTAGAAGAATTAAGGAAAAAAGGAAAAAGCTTTGGGAAAGGTAGGGGAAGGGAGACGAAAAAGAGCCTAGAAATAAATCAGCGGGGTTTCCAAGCGGCAAAGGAGAAACAAAGTGAAGAGGAAAGAAGAGGGAAGGGAAGAGAGAAACGTAAAAATAGCTTTCTGGAATATGTCAGGTTTGACGAACAAGAATAAAAAGTTTTGAGAGGAGTTAGAGAAGTGGGACGTGATAATGATGAGTGAAACTTGGGCAGATGAGAAGGACTGGAAGGGGATAAAAAAGCTGTTACCGAAAGGTTATATGTGGACAATGCAAGAAGCAAGAAAAGAATACGTTAAAGGGAGAGGGATGGGCGGCATGGTGTCAGGGATGAAAAAAGAATTATCAGTAAAAGAGAGAAAAGACGAGGACATGGAGGAAAATGATGGAGCAATGGTCAGAAGAATTGTAATTAGGAAAATTTAAATAGCGGTGGTTTTGGTATACAGAAGAAAAGGGAAAGAGGAAGACTGGAGAGCAATAAGGAGGTGAATGGAGGAAAAGAAGGAATAAATGGTTTTAATAGGAGGGGACTTAAATGCATGGACTGGAGTACAAGGGGGAGGGTTATGGGATGAAGAACAGGGGGCATATATAAGGAACTCCAAACATAGATAGACGGACAAGGAGGGAAGGAAGTTACTAGACATGATAGGAGAAACAAGATGGGTTATATGCAATGGCAATATGAAAGGAGATGAGAAAGGGAAGATCACATACATAGGAAACGGAGCCACAGTAATAGCCTACATCTTGGCTGAAGAAAGAATGCAGCATATGATAGGGAGTATGAAGGTAGGGAATGAGATAGGGTCTGAGCACTTCCCGACCATAGTTACATTAAAAAGAGACGTCAGTAAGCGTGGCAGAGGGAGAAAGGAAATAGGGTGCGTAAGAAATACGAAAATGGGAGTCTGGGCGTAGATAAATTAAAAGAGTTTAAACCAAAGGTGGAAAAGGAGAAGGTCAGGTATGAAGAAGAGGAAGGAATAGACTCATTAATTGAAAGGTTGAAGAGGTCGATTGAAAAGGTAAAGGATGAGCTAGGTACTAATGAAGAAAGAGTAGGAGGAAAGAGAGGCTGGTGGAACGAGGAATGCTCGGAGACTAAAGAGAGAATGAAAGAGTGTGTAAGCAAATGAAGAAATGCAAAAATGGAGAAGGAGGAGTATAAAAGAAGGAACAAATAACATGAAAAGATGCTGGAAAGAAAAAGACAAAGGGGAAAGGAAGAACATAAAGCAGAAGTAGAAAAAGCAATCAAAGAAGGTAGGGTGTGGGATGTAATAAATAGGGATAGAGAGGAAAGAAAGGGCGTTAACGAAGAAATAGAAATGGAGGAATGGACGGACTATTTTAAGAGTCTATTAGGGGGAGAGCAAAATAAGATCAAAGGGAAAAGTGTAGGATAGTCCAAGAAGAAATGGAGGAAGGGAACGAGATAACAAGAGAAGAATTGGATGAGGCAATAAATAGGCTTAGAAGAAACAAGGCGACAGGAGAATGTGTGATAGAGAACGAAGCAATGAAATATGTAGGAGAAGGGATCAGGGATGGGATGTGGAAGATCTGCAACAAGGTCTGGAAAGGGGAAGGTTTGGCCGGAAGAGTGGACGACGGGACTCATGGTACCGCTTGTCAAGAAAGGATAAGGACAGAAGGTAGAGGAATATAAGATGATCACTCTTATGTCAGTCGACTATAAAATATATGCAGAAATCTCAAGAAAAAGGTTGGAGAGTCAAGTAGAACAAAAAGAAAGTATCTCACAGAATCAGACGGGATTTAGAAAAGGGATGGGAACTATGGACAATATCTACGTACTTAACTACTTAGTTAACCGAAATCTGGGGGGAAAGAAAGGGAAACTAGTCGCTTTGTTCGTAGATTTCAAAGCAGCGTTTGAGTCAGTGAACAGAAAAGTGCTATGGCAAGCAATGAAAGAGAGGGGTGTAGAGGAAAAGTTGGTGAAAGGATAAAGGAAATTTTTACTGAAACCAGGATTAGGGTGAAAATAGGATAGAAAAAGGGCAGGTTTTCTGGACAGGCAGAGGTCTAAGGCAAGGTTGCCCTTTGAGTCCGTTACTATTTAAAATCCTGCTGGCAGACTTAGAGGCGAAGCTAAAGTAGAAAGGGAAAGGAGGAACGGTTCTGGGTAATAGCAAACTATACACTCTAGCATACGCGGACGATGCATTTCTGTTAGCAGACGATGAGAAAGGGATGAACCTAATAATGAGAATCTTCGAAGAATATGTGGGAGCAAATGATCTGACGGTGAACGTAGATAAGACAAAGTTGATGTGTTTCAGAAATATAAAGAGCAAAATAAATTACGTTCGGAAGATGAGCTGACAAGAAGTGGAAATTGTAGAGGAGTTCTGTCACCTAGGTTTTTGGTTTGAGTCAGAAGGGGGAAACTAGGTGCAGGTGAGGAAATAATTAAGTGTGCGAGTAAAGTAATGGGCCGATTATGGGGTATAGGAAAGAGTAGGTTTAAGAATG
This sequence comes from Belonocnema kinseyi, assembly GCF_010883055.1. Taxonomy (NCBI): domain Eukaryota; kingdom Metazoa; phylum Arthropoda; class Insecta; order Hymenoptera; family Cynipidae; genus Belonocnema; species Belonocnema kinseyi. The sequence continues at coordinate 17,493,904 of NC_046657.1, read as the reverse complement.
ATTGGAAAATGAGGGCCTGGTTGTTTGATGCGTTCGTTTTGGCGGTGTTGTGTTATGGTATGGAGATCTGGGGATGAAAGGAACATAAAAAAGTAGAGAGCAAGCATAAGCGATTTTTAAGGTGGGTAATGGGGGTTAGCTGGACTTGACCGGGATATATGTTAAGAGAAGTGTTAGGAAGAGAAAATATGGTTACTAGACAAATTAAGAGAGGCTGAAAGTTTGAAGAGAAGCTAAAAAGGGGATAGGGAAGCAAAATAGCACAAGCATGTTTGGGAGAAATTCGATACAATGAAGCGAGAGGTAATTTGGGAAATTCAAAATGGGATGAAGAGGAGAATTTATGTAGAATATGTGGATACGAAATGGAGTCATGAGCACATGTATTAGAGAGATGTACAGGAGAGGAAGAGGGACCGTTGAGTGTGGATGAGTATGTAAGGTGGATCTTAGATGGTAGTGGACAGGGATCGCTGTGGATGAAGAAATTTGAAAAATAAAGGGAATGCAATGGAGTAGGGCAGAGCCAAACGGGTAGTCCTGAAAAAGGACAGTAAAAAGCTCAATTTGTTTCCAATATCGAGTCATTAACAAATTTTTTTGAACGGTTTAGTTATAATAATCTTTTAACGATTTTCAGATTTACAAATGATAAAGCTTAATAATATTATGTTATACATGCTATTAATTTTTATAATGATATTATATTCATATTTTACACTTTAAAATTATTTGCAAAATAAAAATAAAATATGATTTTAATGAATTTAAAATTGGCTTATTCAATGTTACAGGAATAATTATTTACAGTTAATCTTAAAGTCTCATTTTTTATATAATATAAAAGATCATTAAATTTATAGATATATTGCGAAATCATTAAGTTCAATAATATTATTATATAAATTATAATTAAAAATTTAATGAAACATAAAGTTACGAGAAGCTAAATTAAAATTAAATAAATTTATTAAATTAATGTTTTAATAATATTAACGATTTATGTTAAAAAACTTATTATTTTTAGATTAAAATTGAATAATATCGTATTTTTATTTTAACGTTATCCAAGCAAAATTAATCACCTATTTAATATTGGAGCTATAGTAATTCTAAATTTTATATAATTAAGTCATTAATAAAATTTTTTACGTTTTAGTTATAATAATATATTCATAATTTTTATATTTACAAATTGTAAGGCTTAATAATATGATATTATAAATGCTAATCATTGTTTAAAATAATATTACATTCATATTTCCTATTTTTAAATTATTTACAAATTAAAAATTAAATATCATCAATAATTATTTAAAGTTATGTTGAAATCTAGTTTTTTTAAATCATATATTACATGTATTACAATTGTTGCGAATAGGATTAAACAATTTAAACTTAAAATTGAAATTGTAGAGATAGATATTTTTAAATGCGTTTAATTAAGTATTTTTTCTCGTTTGCAAACAACTGTATTTCCGCGGATCAAATCTGCAAAGTAATTTTAGGAATCTGCTTTAATCTTTGGTATAAGAAACGAAAAATAACAAATGCGATATTTACGTGCAAGTACATATTACCTGTACATATTATGAATACGTGTCCTCATCACCGTATCTACTCTTACGATCCTTTCTTTCTTACCCCCCTCCCCCCCCCTCTCACTCTCTCTCTCTCTTACTCACTTTGACGATTCTCTTAACCCCTCCCACTTATACAAATTCTCCTCTCTGCTGTCCGTGGCCGTGTGACTGAGAGGCAAGGTGATGCGAGAATATGATTTGATTATAGGGTGGTGAAGAAAGGGAAATAAGGAGGAGTTGAAAGAATGGCGGGGTCGTCGTCAATAAAAGAGCTGATCAGCTCATTATCCAGACCTTTTTTCTTATCCTGGTAGGTTAAGAGGTACGTTGCGTGACTATATTGTATTTTCGCTTTTAAATCGTTTACCTTTTTGATTCTACAAAATCTTTTTCGCTGCGTTTAATTGTTTGTAATTTTAATTTAGATCAGTTTTACTTGTCTACTCTAAATTCAGTCTAATTTATTTCGGATTAAAGCAAATTTAATTTTTGTCAAAAGCAAAACTTTATTTATATACCAAATAATAACTTTTTCCAATCCTAAATTATACAACAATTATATAATTTTTAATGGTGCTTACGATATTGCGAAATGAGTATTTAAATTCAATTTTCTAAATTATATGTGCACTTATTTTAATTTTATTTAACTTAGGTAGAAAGGTTATTATTAAATTAGACATAGAGAAATGCAGTTTCAAATTTGAATGAGAATATAATGTAAACGTTATTTGATTGTTTTAATAAAAATAATTGTGTAAAGCTTTTTGTATTGTGAAATGATGAATTAATTATGAACTGATTTTACAAAAAATCACATTTTCTGAAATTAGTTTAAGAGTTTATTAATAAAGAATCATTTTAGAAATGAAAGCTAAACTTCAAGAAAATGTATCAACTAAATATTATTTAAAGCTTTTAGTGAGAATTATAGTTTAATGCTCCTTAATTTGTAAGATGACTAATTGATATAAGCTGCATTTTTTCGAGTATTAAATTGAATGAAGATTAAAATTTATTACCTTAAATTCAAGTAACATAAATCAATTATTTACTTGTAGGTTATATATTGGAACATTGAATATAATTTGCATAATATAAATCAATTTATGTTTGAAGTAACTCTATTTCAATTAAGAAATTTTTCGGAATTATGCTGGTGTTCTGATATCAATATTTTCATTCAATTTTCCATATTATTTGTAAAAATGTTTAAATTTTTTCCCTTAAACTAATCTCAAGTCACTAAAAAATGATATTTTTATAAAACAAATTTAAATTTTTAAAAAGATGGAAATTAAGAATTATTTCAATGTTTAAATGAAAATTATATTTTAATGCCTTTTATGTCCCCAACAAATTAATTCTGTATTAGTTGACACATTTTTTTCACAATATTGAATTACAGAAACATTAAATTTTAATTTTTTTAAAAAACTACTCAAATCGAAAATCAACTTGAAGTTTGTGCAATTGAATCTTTTATATAGTTTCTATAATAATTAAAGTTTCTTTATGTTTACAATACTCATATTTCAGTTATGTCATTTTCTAAATGCTTCTGATGTTGCGAAATGGGTCTCTGAATACAATTTTAAAAATTATTTGCATATACGTCTTAAATTTCCTGGAATTAATTTCAAATGTTATTATTGATTACAATTTTCATAAAAATAAAAAGTAACATTTAATAGAATGATTTATTCAATATAATTATTGATTCTTTTTATGTTCTAAACTGATCAATTAATTATTATTAAATGTATACTTTCGTCACAATATTAAATTACGTAAGGATTACATTTCAACTGATTTTAATTAAGTTAATTTATTTGATTATTTTTCTTTAAGGATATGTAATTCAATTTCGGCTAGACTTTCTTTACGAAAAGTTTATTTCGACTTTAAATAGCTCCATTAAAATAAGTTATGATTATATAATTTTTCTTAAATGTTTGCAACTGTGTAAAATGGTTACCTGAAATCAAATTTCAAAATTATACATTTATTTATTTCAATTTTTTCTAAAATTTGTATAGAAGTTTATTATTGATTCAAATTTCAAGTAAATTTAATGATTTTTATGTTTTGAAATGACTGATTAATTATTAACTGATTGCATTACACATTCAATTTCCAGGAATAATTGCAAAAGATTATTAATTAATCAATTATTAAAAAATAAAGTTTTGAATTAAAAAGAATATAAAATAAAAATAATGTTATAGTTTTAATGAAAATAATTGTTTCATACATTTTTTCACAATATTAATTTACATGAAGATTAAATTTTATTTTTTTTCATAAAGTACATGAATAGATAAACTACTTGAAGATCGTGTAATTCAATATTTACTATATTTTGTATAACAAAAATTTATTAATGTTTAAGATAAATGTATTTGAATTATATTATTTTTTTGTATTTTTGTTATGTTGTGAAGTTAGTATCTGAATTCTGATTGCGAAATGAAATAAACAAATATTTTCATTTTTTCTGAAATAGTGTGAAAGGTTATTAATAATTCAAATTTTCAGAGAAATAGCATGTAAAAAATATTTGAACGAGTCAATGCAAATAATTATTTAATGCTTTTTATGTTATTAACAGATTAATTAATTATTGACTAATTACTTTGTTTACGATATTAAATGAAATGAAGATTAAATTTTAATTTTACTTTGGAAATTAGATATAAGTTGCATGATAGAAGCTTATTTATACTTGATCGATCCCTATTAAAATTGTATAATTTCTTTAACTGTTTATCATGTTGTGAAATAAATGTCTGAATTGAACCTTTAAAATTATATGTACATGCGTGTTAAAAAATATATAAAGTAAAAATAATTTAATTGTTTTAAAGAATATAATTTTTTGAGGCTTTTTATGTTATGAACAGTTTAATTCATTATCAGCTGATTACCTTTGTTGACAATGTTAAATTATATAAAGTTTAAATTCAAATTTTTCAAATTAAGTTACCTAATTTGATTACAGTAGAGCCTCGCTAATTAATTAATTAATCAACTATCTTATAGAGTAGGCATCGAATTTAGTAACCATTTTTTTTCAGGAAAAATTTTGAAACTATTTTCTACGTCCTATTTCGCAAAAATTAATTATTTTTAGATTTCGAAACAATGCACAGGAATGTAGTTATTTTCTTATTTATTGCAAATGTTTCCGGAAAAAATTGTTAATAAATTCGACATCTGCTGTGTACAATAAATAATTAATTTAAAAAATTAATTAAGCAAATTAAATAATAATAGTAATAACCATTCAATTAATTTTTTACATTGATTCTCTTCGAGCGTACTAGCTTGATATCTAAGAGTAATGAATCTTCTCGAATCCGGGTGTAGAAAATAGTTTGAAAACAGTAAGCGCCGATAGTGTAGTTATTTGTTGAAAATTTTTCCTGTAAATTTTTTTGTCTAAATTGGACGTCTGCTGTGTACAATGATTGCTATTATATATCTTGATATTGAAAGGGCGATGGTTTTTAAATGTCTGCAAAAATCTGCAGATGATATTTTTAAGAAGACATTTATGAGATTGATATTAGTTTACATTGCGTACGTACAAGAAATGATAGAATTTTGCAGATTTAATTAAATTTATTAATAAGAACCACGATTGTGAACCAAAATGTTTTAACAAAATTTATATATTTTGAGTTTATCTAACTCTTAAAGATAAAATGAACATCATAATTTACAACAACAAAAAATAACTAATATGTCATGTTTTTATACAATATATAGACTATCAAGCTCTTGCATTTTGCTTAAATTAGATGTTAATTTTTGACGAAAAGCCTAACATACTGTAATGGAATGAAACAGGGTTCCTTAAATTATTAATAAATCCCTGATGCCAAAATCGGATTACCTCACTTGGTCTGTGTCATTTGGCTTTGTGGGGAGGCCTACGATATCTCAGCAAAAGAAACTCAATTATATGAAAGAACAATTGGAGGCACGACAATCTACCTAAAACTTCCGTTGACAAGAATAAAGAGCATCACTTGACGAGCCTACTTCACGAATCCAAATTTTTCTTCTGTGAATGAAGTACAAACCCTAATGTTTCTTGATCGAGACAGACATTTATATTGTAAAAAGAAATGTATTAGTCGAATGTGAAATTGTATGTATGCAGATTTGTATAAGAATAAGTTTAATTTGATATTAACTTTGAATGAAAGCGTCACGATAAAATTATAGCTGAGTGTTGAATGGGAAATATTAGGATCTATATATGCAGGACTTATATCATCATAGTTTGAATTCTGGATCGATATCACTACTATGTCCAAACTTACTATAATGTCTTAGCGTTGAATGTGAATCTGTTGTATCCTTTGATAAAGTCAAATGAGTTTTGGACGTGAGTGATGGAGTTTCCTGTAAAAGAATTCAGTTTTTTAGCGAGGAAGCGTGATGGGTTGTCATTTGGTGAATCTATTGTGCTGACGATAGGTATAAGTGGAATGTTATCTTTATGGATTTTTGGGAGAAGAATTTTTGTTTTACTGACTATTGTTTTTGTAGGGTCCTTTTTAATTTTTGTATATGTATCGTCAGTTAAAAGGTCCATGATTTTGTTGTTGTAGTCTTCTTTATTCATTATTACTGTTGTTTCCTTGTTCTGCGGGTAATATTATAATATCTTTATTCCGATTGAGTTCTTTAATTGCGGTTTTTTCCTGTTTTGTTAAGTTAGAGGAAGGAACTTGAGCTTGGCATAAAATGTTAGTCGTCCTACGTCGTATGACATTTGCTTTTTTGGGTGGAAGAGTATATATTGCGGATTCTAAATTGGTGATTATTTCTTCTTTTGGGATTTTCGAAGAAGCTACTGCAAAATTATGTACTTTAGATAAGGGTGAAATCATTTTATTGTTGAGCGGATGGTCAAAGATGTTTTTTACTGTATCTTTTAGTTTTGTCGGCGTTACTGGAAGTAATTTTTCAAATTTTATTTTTTGCTTTTGAGTGGAAAGCTCTTTAAGCTGTTGGGATTGGTCAAAAGATATGCGGTCCAATGTGAAACAAATGTCAAATCTGAGGGTGTTTGATAGGAAAAGGTGAATTTTTAATAGTTTTTTTGGAGGTAGTGTGCAAAAGAAATTAGGTATGTTGTATTCTTTCTTTGAAAAGAAGCAAACTTGTATTATGCAAAATTGATTTGGATTTAGATGTTCCCAAATTATTTTCCAGTTTTAAGAATTTTTGGACGATTTTCTTCTCACTGCACCGTTTCAAAAAAGCTAAGGATGTTAGTAGCTTACCTTGAGAAGTTCTGAGCTTACTAAAGATGTTGGTTTTAGTAAGAATACTCTTCCAATAGAGTTATTTAATAATAGATTCAATGCCTTCTTGATGATACATTTTGATTTATTGTCATCTCGATCTCCGTCTTTTTTTATTTATATCATCTTGCTTCTCATCTTCGTTCTTTGTTTTCTAAGCCATGAAAGGCTCAAACTCATCATTATGATATTCTGTATTTTTAATGAAAGAGTGGCATTTGCGCTTCAAGACTTCCTGCAGTTTGGTCACTACTTAACTGCTACTACTATTATCATGTTTTAATTCCTGTTATTATTTTTAAACGTTTCTTGAGATTCTGCCAAATTTAAAGAAATAAGTTCATGACAGTCACTCTCGTCGTACCCAGTCAAGTGGACAGAAATATTTTTTGCTTTCTTGCATGAGTACATCTGATGTCTTTTTATTGCGTCACCTCGGGAATGGCCTTTTAGACAATCTGGACAAGTAAAGGTAGACTATAATGCAGTGATAATGATGGTGGCGGTACCAAAGGGCAGAGCTACGTTCTCAGCAGCCATCAAGGAGGCGGTTGGAGGGGAAGGAAATGTGCGGGAGCTCGTACCCCGCGCGAAGACCGAGGTCTTGAACCTTTACACTACCGCAGATGCAACAGTAGTCGGAGCGGCCGTAAGCAGCCACTTTGGCAGTAGACCAGTTGGAGACACAAAGATCAGCCTCACGAAAAGACTCTTCAGAGCCCATCTGAGGGCTTTCGTGGAGCTGAATAAAGAATCGGCAGCGACGTTGGTACGCTCTGGGTACCTGAAGGGGGGGGGTGTCCTGTCACGTACAGAATAAGATAGAGTTGATACGCTGCTACCCCTTCCTTGGCTTCGGTCACATGACAGCAAGAGTCGAGACTTGCATGGTGACCTTTTAGAACAAATTTAAAGTCATGGAGAAAATCAATTAAAAGTTTTATATTTTTATTTTTCTGTTTCAAATAAAATGAAAAAAGAATGTTTGTTTTGACTAAAATACGAAAAGAGGAAACCTTTTGTTTAATTGCCCAGGTGGAATTCTAGAAAGCGAATACCTTTCACAAGAAAAGCTAAAAATTTGTTTTTGGCATAATATATAATTACCCATTCAAACCCTCTAAAGCCTATTTCTTTTAGCGATAAAAAGTGAAAAGTCGCGCAGGGTCAGATAACAAAGTATAATGGAACAGAATCCAAGCATAACCTTTATAAAAAGGTCACCGAGGAATTTGAGCTAGACAGTTAAACGAAATTCGATCAAAGAATCAACTAATTCATAAACCGGGCTGAAAGAAAACCAAATGAACTTCAAACTCAAGACGTTACAAACCAGGAAATTAGCGATGAAAATAAATATAGAAATGAAGAACCCTTTTGTTTTATAACTGATTTTGGGTTCGAAGTAGAATCTCCATGAAACCCAGGTTTAGTAATAAAAATAATAAAAGGTTGATCAATCACCACAAGTCACATGAAACCATCAAGCAAAAGGCTAAATAGTTGGATTTATTTTTGAAGCAGAAAATACGTTGGCTAGGCTTTAACAACATATTTTGTCTCTTAAATTATATATACGATTATTTCTACTAGTCAAATGTTGTATTTCCTCAATTAAGCAAATCATCAAGTGTACACATTTATTTATTCTTTAATTAAGGGAAGTGCATTATTTGAATAACGGAAATGGATAATTATAGTAACTTTTGAGGCTTAGCATGAACACGCCAATACCTGTTTGCATTTTTTTAAAGACCATTTTCTATCAGTAATTGAAGTAGAAGAGATTCTTATTTCACAAAATCGAAAACATCACTTTAGCCTTTATACTTTTACTTTCCCGTAGTTATTTCTTCCATACATTCTTCTTTTATAAGAATAAAATGTGTTGAACAAACATTTTAATTCTGAACTCAATAAAATAGTAAATACAGCAATAAGGTATTTTTAATTAGATTCGAGCAAGCTGTTCATATGAAGGGTGATTACACGAAATGTGACTTTGACGGACTACAGAACAACATTAGAAATGATCTAAAAATGTGACACCTGCCGATCAACGTTCATAGTTTTCCATGTAGTTTTACCGGATTTTCTTAGCAATAGGGATGGAATTCTAGGTCGAGAATCACAACAACTTTTTATGTTCTCGTCTAGAAAGACGAAGACTTCTAAGAAAGAAGGAGGGAAGAATGCCAATTCATTCTCTGTCTCGTTTTGGCATCGATATCTTCTCTCAAATAAAGATGCAGAATTTTAAAACGGATAATAGATGCATGCGTATTCGTTTCACTTGGGGACGACTAGCTACAAGTGCATGTTATTCTAAGATATACACGTTTATAAAGCTGTGTAGTAAACCAGCAAGCAATGTATTATTATAGCCACTTACTAATTTCTGTTGAAGAAAATTCTAAATTTCTTGCATTAATATCTACAGAAAATTGCAATATTTGTTAAGAACTATAATAACGTCGAGAGAGCTCGACGCACTGATTTAGTAAGCGACTTAATAAAAATTGGTGCAGTCAGATTAGCAGACGAAAAAAAAATAAACCCAACATGCCTCGCGTCGCGTTGAAGGTTACGACACACGTATCCTTCAAACGAGCATACGACGCAAATGCGGCAGCACGACAATATTCCATGCTGCTAAACTAGATAATGAGATCCAGAAATTTATCGCCCTTATGAAGTAAATGCTAGCACTCTAATTTATTTCCTTTAAATTATTCATTAATTGTTCACAGTGATGGCATTTGAAAAATTCCAAGAACTATGTGTTAACGTAATCAAATATCCTAATATCAAGGTTTAAAAATAATTTTTTGCTCTCTGTGTAAAATTTGTTTTTCAATTGTAGCCTTCCGAATTATCCTAATTTATCGTAATAAGGATCTTTGCATCAAACCAAATTGAGTGGTTGATAAATTTAAGGAATATTAGAAGAGCGTTGGTCGGCAGACATCGTTTACGCTCGGCTGCACTCGGCCCAACGCTAGGCTCGCTTACTAAGTCACTTACTAATATTCGAGAGCGATCTATCAAATTTGTCTTACTCCATGACACAAAAAATATAATGTGTAATAGTGCTATTCATATTCCTACAGGCAATAGCAATTCCTCTTACAAATTTAGTCTTTTATGTTATTTTAGGGACTTATTACTTCTACTCTTTTTATATAATTTAATTATGTCTCTACTAATTTATTCTATCTAGGATTTTGTATGAACACATAAGTGTCTCCAGCGCAAAGGTGTCACGTAGTGCTTCTAATGACGAGCTCAGGGTCTTCAGGGATGCCATTAAGTGTTCTTCGCTTTAAATAAACCTTGGCGCATTTGTCTAACACAAATTCGATTCATATTTTCTTAGAGTCACTCAATTCCCTTCCGCTCGTTTCGGGGGCGTACTTAGGTAGCATGATTTATAGCATAACACTGATATGTACTAGATATGACTAGACACCATTAGGAACAGCATTGGATTGTGGTGCGCGCGCAATTTTTTGACGTAATTCCCGCGTCACGAGCGAGGTTTTGAGGAGTCACGTGACCACGAGAGGAAGCCTAAAGCGACACGAACGAGGTCCCACTGTATATACTTTGATGCTCGATTTGGATTGTAATAGCAGATGATGAAGTGAACTCAAAGCTTAATTGACCAATTGATTCCTTTCCTCAGAGAGTTTAATCTTCTCCCAATCTTTACTGAAAGAAACTTGCATCAAAATGAAAATTCAATACAACATGAATAAAAGTATTATCAACATTCTAGAATCTATAAAAATGTATTGTTGTATCTATTATTGTTGTTCAGCAACTATACATTAATTGCATGATATGGTTACACAGTAAAGTCATTAAAGTCATCATTGTATTCTTAATGTAATCATTATTTTATAAATATAATTGAACATTTTAACGGCAAGTAAAAACAATAAGAAATGCATTAGGCAAGTTAGGCAAATCTATAACCTTCGGTCACTCGATTAAAATTCTCATCATTAAAGTAATATAACCTTCAAATTGCTATAATTACCATAAGTGTTTTGTAATATAATTGCTATATTAAGATAATTTTGTATTGCGCAGAAGGCAGACCAGTACCATGAAAAAAAGACTGAAAGCTACCAAAATTGCAGGTAAGTACCTCAGTAACGAAGATCAGAATAGTACAGATAGTTGGCGGTAAACGGATATCCTAAAGTCTCGAGTGCACTAAAACACTTCAGCAGTCTGGATTATTATCTTTTAACCATTAACAAAACTGGCCTCCACCATTTATCGCAGCCGACGCAATATTCTAATAATGTAGGAGATACAAGGCCACCTTGGTTTTTTTTATTTTGCCAATCAAACTTGTGATCAATTGTTCACAGCCAAATAATAAAATACGCATCTAGCCGCTCAGAAAATTAAGCATGAGCAAATGTAAACTCTTTACACGTTAAGTTTGGATTACACATATCCATCAAGAAACGACTTACCACCGTGCCAGTAGAGTAAACGATAAGGGCCAGACAGGACGTGTAATTTGGTGCATAATTTAAGTTTTTAGAGTTTGCTTTGATTCAAACAATGCACTTTCAAACACTCGATCATGGCCGACCTGCAGATGAAATATAATCCCTACACAGCTTAACTCCACCTTCATAAATAAGGAACGCGCGCAAAGAGAGTCCAGCAATCCAACAAAATGACAAGTACAAAGCAGATAAGACCAAGGAAACCTCAACTGCAGGCATAACGCACCCTTCTATTATGACCGTCTGCACGAGAAATGTAATCCGACCACGATAAGAAGCATTGGGCCTTCCGCAGAGAAGAGATAACACACCTATGATACAGAATCTGAAAGCATGACACACATGTAAATAAAATCAATTATATAATTTTATCAAGGAGTAAACAAACCAATTTTTAAACAGCACACTTATTGTTTATTAAAATATGAAAATGTCTCTTGAAAAGAATATGGAGGCGAATTCACAAACCAAACGCTTGCAAAGTAGGAATTAAGTTAGGGATCAATTTACAGTTACTGACCGCTGACTTGAAACGAAAATCTTCTTGTATATGAGGTATCATTTAGAGCTTATTTATCGCTTTGGGTTTTTGTCAGCAAGTGAGATTTATTTTTGTTGCAGCTCTTTAGGAACCAGAAATGGGTTCGAATGGAAACCCCAGTCTTTTCTGTGCATCTTTCGGTTGTTTTGCGATTATTCATTCACATCAATTCTAAGAAAGCATCAAAAAGAGTTCCCTGGGTGCTTTACAACATATTGGAGGTAAAATCAACAAGTTAAATTGAGTCACTTTTCCGATAGTACGTTATTTGAATAACGGAGATGAATAATTATGGTAACTTTTGCGGCTTACTATGAACACACCGATACTGTCTGACCTGTTTGCATTTTTTTAAAGACATTTGTTCTATGACTAGTCAAAGTAAAAGAGACTCTTATTTCACAGAATCGAAAACATCACTTTAGCCTTTATACTTTCACTTTCCCGTAGTTATTTCTTCAATACACATGTGTACACGCTTAGAGGAATAAAATATGTTGAACACACATTTCAATTCTGAGCTGAATAAAATAGTAAATACAGAAATAAGGTATTTTAAATTAGATTCGGGCAAGCTCTTCATATGAAGGGTGATTACACGACATGTGTCTTTGACGGAATACAGAACAACATTAGAAATGATGTAGAAATATGACACCTGCCGATTAACGTTCATAGTTTTCCATGTAGTTTCACCGGATTTTCTTAGCAATAGGGATGGAATTCTAGGTCGAGAATTACAACAACTTTTTATGTTCTCGTCAAGAAAGACGAAGACTTCTAAGAAAGAAGGAAAGAAAAATGCAAATTTATTCTCTTTCCCGTTTTGGCATCCCTATCTTCCCTCAAATAAAGATGCAGAATTTTAAAACAGATACTAGATGCACACGTATTCATTTCACTTGGAGTCGACTGGCTACAAGTGAATCTCATCACTAAGAAATACACGTTGGACCAGTCGACTATAATTACCAATGATGCAATCACTATCTTTACATTCTCATCAGAGAAGGTATTATATTTGAATAAAATTACCCCCTCCCCCATTTTTTAAAAATGTGCAGGTTTCGAGACACCCTGAATCCGAAAAATAGGTTTTTACGAATGTTTGTGCCTGTTGTATGTACAGGGTTTGTCCGGAAAGCAACAGGACTGAGTCGATTTAAAAAAATTTATTGAGCCATTCGTTACAATTCTTTAAAAACTTTCAAAATAGGCTCCTTCTGCGTTGATGTAGCGCTGCCAGCGCGATTTCCAAGCATTGAAGGCGTCACGAAAGCCATTCTCCGGAATAGCCTTGAGAGCCGCGGTGCATGCTGCTTGAATCCCCTCTGTCGTCTCAAAATGCTTGCTTTTCATCGGCCTTTTCGGGCGAGGCAACAAAAAAAAGTCTGGGGGGGGGGGGGCACATCTGGGCTGTAGGGCGGTTGCGGAAGCGTTGGGATGCCGGCCTTGATCAGGTAGCTGTTCACAAGAAAGGCGGTGTGAGCCGGGGCGTTATCGTGGTGCAACTTCCAGTCGGCTGCGATGTATTGTCGGACCCGATTGACCCTTCCTTTGAGCCTCTTGAGCACTTGCACGTAAAACTTGGCGTTGACGGTTTGAGTTCAAAACTTTGCGCACACGAGTCACATGGACGGTGTTTGTCGAAGTCGAAGGTCTTCCAGCACGGTCTTCATCGGCGACCTCTTCCCGGCCCTCCAAAAAGGCCTGGTGCCACCGAAACACACCACTTCTTGCTAAAGCAACATCTGGGTAAGCCTGCTTGATCATATCAAACGTCTCTGTCGCAGATTTACCGAGTATCACACAGAATTTAATCGCGTACCTCTTCTCTAACGAACGCTGCATATTTGGCTTGCACCACTCACAGAAACACGTCGCGTGAAAATGCCTGTCCTGACTCTCCAAGTGCTCGGAGACAATTGACCAGCCGCTCGTTCATTAGCTAGGAACGCCCTCTACCAAATCCAGTCGGTGCGCGCACGCTCCGAAGTACAGTCGCGGCGGAAGCAAATCAGTCCTTTCCGGACAAACACTGTATGTCCATCTATTTATGAGCATGATAACTTTTGAAAAAATTAATCTATTAGATTGGCCTTTGGTACCAGTTTTTTTTTGTGCATCCTTAAACTGTCTTGCGATTATTCGTTCAAGTCAATTCTAAGAAAGCATCAAGAAGAGTTCCGCCGGTGCTCTACAATATATTGAAGGTAAAATCTACAAGTTAAATTGAGTCACTTTCCGGATAAAGTCAGTTGGTTATACATCAGCGAAATGAAGTCATGCGTGAATTCAGTAGCTGCTTAGGACTTAATTTCGATTGTGCAGATGCTAACTTGATAGACCTTTGGTTGATACCTGCTATAACTCTGACCTATCGCATCAGAATTGTTAATTACAGAGTTCAAATCATGAACAGTAACAGATACTTTCTTAAAGAAAAAATTAAGATCTTGCGTGAAATTTTTAATTTCTTTTCAATTTTCCTACTTTTCATAATCATTAATAGCGTAGTATGTAAAATGTCACATGTATGTATTTTGCTTTATCATCGAAAGATAAAATGTCATCTTGCCTTAACAAAAATATTTGTTCTTTTGCGTAATATCTTATTCTTTTCGCGTCAAATATAGTATAATAATGCCGTAAATCTGAGGTATGTTTACGCATTTAGTGTTGATGGAAGAGAGCTGTAAAACAGAAATCATTTATAGTGGCGAAAGCCTTAGTAACTAGCGCTTATGTATTGCAACAGTTTTGAGAGCATACATTTTTCATCCCTGGGATTCCTTCAGTTCCAGAAAATGACAACTGCAATGTTTATTCTGTGTGTCTTCTTACTGATTCACGCTAATATTTTTGGTAAATA
>NC_046657.1:17470938-17478958 GCF_010883055.1 Belonocnema kinseyi | reverse complement strand
CTATTCGAGAACATTTTAATTAAAATAAGTGTTTGTATCCCAACCTACTAAATAGGAATTATACGTATTTTCGCGGAGTAACTTTACACGAGTCTAACTGTGCACGTACGACAGATAATTAATAGGACACTTCCAACTCTGCATCTTTAAATCTAGCCATGCATATTAGGCAAACTCTCAACATTGCTCCTGTCCAAGTGGTAAACTCGCGACTGTGCAAGTTGAAATTTAGCCGTGCACAGATGGTAGAATCTCAACCTTACACGTGTGCATATCGTATCCTCCCAACTGTTCACGTTCAAATTTAGACGTACACAAATGGTAAATTCTCAACTGTGCAGGTGTACATATGCCACAGTAAAAACTGGGGTTCGATTTAGAATCTAATTCGGTTTTAAAACAGTTCGAGCAGCAAAACAATTGCACTTAAATTTGCCCTGTCAATTTAATCAAATATGTTTGATTTTTGGATTGAAATGGGCTCGAAAAGATAATCATCTGTGAAAAACAAAATTTGAAAACGCGAATTATAGAAAATTCTGTCAATTCAAACAACACTGTAAGTTTCTGTTTATGTCATCTTGATGCTACATTGGTTTCTAAGGTTCAATGGAATTAGGTTATGAATGAAAAACATTTAATTCCGGGCACTCAAAATCTTCCCAGTTAATTTTTGAGTATATGATAAATTTTCTGAAAATCTGCATGTCCCTCAAATCAACTTGTTCATACAATTTTCACGTCTGATACAGAACATTTATAACAGAATAATTTAAAACACCAAATTCACCTGAAGCTTCTTCTTATTTTATGTTTTTCAAGAGGATTCGCTTGAAGACAACGGAATGCTACATATCTGGCGCACTTGAAAGACAAAAAATATATTTTTTTTTAATTATTTCAAAATATTAATGTTTATTGTAGATGTGGATGTAGTTTTCGGTACCAAGACGAATATTCCGCTATTTCAATTCAACTCCATTCGATACATCCACGTTTAAAAATTATCGTTTAGGGTGTACATATAAAACGACTATTTAAAGATATCCTTAAATTTTATAAATTCCTTATCCTAATTTGCTGAATTCCGTTGATTTTTTGCTCTCTGAAACTGAACCAGTGAAATTGTTACTGGCTGAATCAGTATTTTGAATTATCACTGATGGACGAGTAATTTTCCGACGTTAACGGGTAAAAAAAGTGAGTGAATCAACTAAAGTAGCCTTACTGAATACAGTAGTGACGCTCAATGATAGATCGAACCTGTGATATAGCGCTCCATGCGGCCAAGTCATGAACTTCCAGTCGTCGAGTACGCGCGTGTATCTGGTCTGGTATTTGCATTTACCAAGTGAAAACAAACTTTATTGTATACTGGTTTTTGTTTTTTAATATTTTGAGCTTCGATGCAATAAGGAGGGATTATAATATCTTTAGCTTAAAATAGCGAGGTCCCTAACCACTAGGGTTTGAATTTGAGCGACACCACATGTTGGCATAACGACCCTAATTCATTTTTGTGAGAGCAAAAGGAACTTTTGAAAAGATGATTCTGCAAACTTTAGTGCAACAGTAATAAATGGAAAACTTTATTCAACCAATTGAACCAGTGAAATCTCACCGATTGTTAGTTACATACTCCTGGCTATTCGAACCATTGATATTTTACTTTACATCAGTGAGATTTCACCGTTCAATTTTAAGTTAGTGAATTAGATGACTTCCGTGAATTCTCTTAATTCCTTAAATCCACAAAATGTTTTAAATTTAAAATTTCTCTGAATTTTCTGAATTCCTTGAATTTTTTCATTCGGGGAAGTATTTTAATTCTTTGAATTGTTTGAATTCCCTGCAACTTTTCGAATGGCTATAATTCTTGAAACTACTTAAATGCTTTGAGTGCTTTCAACTAATTGAATTATTTGAACTCTCTGAATTGGTTAAATTCTTCGAATTATTTCAATTCTGCGAATTACTTGAATTTTTTTAATTAAGTGAATTCTTTGAATTGTCTGAATTCTTCAAATTCTTTGAATTTTTTTCATTCTTTAATTTTATCGAATTCACTGCATTCTTCAAATGCCCTGAGTTAATCTAAACCCTTGAATTCTTTGAATCAGTTGAATTCTTCAAAGTCTTTGAATTATTGGAATTTCTTGAATAAATAAAAGCTGGTTTTTCGTAGTTGTTGAAAAATGTTTAAATTACAGAATTGATTATCTTTGGGTTCAATTAAAAAATGTCATTAAGATCAGATGTGAATCATTTCTTATTTCAATTTTTGTATAATCAACCGAGTTTATGAGGTTAATGAAAAAGAGTGTGATATCCATTGAAAATTTCGATTGCACTGCTTAATCTGTGAAAAAAAACTAGTTCCTCTTTAAAAATGGCATTTTCAGTTTTGTAGAATATATTGCGTTTATTTATATTTTAATATAATTGGAAATTTGCTTAAATTACGCTTACAATTTAAATAATGAAATGTGAATCTTAAATTTTTGAAACCATTAATTATTTTATATTATTCCACTAATTGTATATTAATCTAACGTGAAGCGTTTTCAAAACAACATTTTTTGATTGTATATGCTATTGATTTTAAATTGTCTATTGTAATAATTTTATAAATGGTTTTAAAATATTCCGATTATTTTTGGCACCTGTATCTCTTCATACCTTATAAAATAAATTTTATTTTGATTTTAGCAATTTTAAACTATTTCACCTACCTTTACATGAAACTTCAGTTAGGTATCATTGTTATAGTTTAATCTTTTTTGGGACCACGTGTCTTTTTAATTGAAAAAATTAGTCCCTTTGGCTTGAAAAATAAGCTAAATTATTTGTATGGAAAAGATCACTCTTATTTTTTTAGCATATAAGCAGTCTCATTTGATTTAAAATTCTACTGTTCAATTGAAAATTCACTTATTTTTGGGAAAATTGAACTATTTTTCAATAAGTTAACTTTTTCGGTTAATATCTCATCTTACTTGTTTGAGAATTATTTCTACTTCAAAAATTTAATATTATACTTTGGATTCCGAATTAATAACTTTTGGTTAAAAATTCTACCATTTTGTTGCAAAATTAATTACTTTATTTAAAGTTCAACTATTGGTTAAAGTGTTCCTTTTTGGTCAAAAATTTTAAAGTTTAATTGAATATTCATTTTTTAACAAGAAAATTAGACCTTTTGGATTGAAAATTCATCTTTTGTGGTCGAAAGTTAATTCAAGTGATTTTATTTAAAAAGTCCACGATTATGTTTCAAGCATAAAATGTATCTCTTTTGGTTAATAGTTCTACTTTCGTGTGGAAAAGTTCATTATTTTCTCTTTTTTAGCTTGAGAATCAAACCTTTTAGTTCAAGTTTAATCTTGTTTAAAATGTCTATCATGTGATTACCTCCTAATGACTTCCACAAGAAGCAACAATAAAATCTTTAATATTTTAATCAACCTTCTTAACTTTTTTTATTTTGACCCTAAATTCTTCTCCTATGCCCCCTCCTCTTAACGATAATCTATCAATTTTTTAGATACTTTCAAAATTTGATTCTAATTTTGCAATTTTTTAACACTAACACAACATTCCTGTTAACCTTAGTACTCTCTAACATTACTGCGCAGCCGTAAGTGCCACATAACGCTACTACGCGGATATTACTGCGACGTGATAAAATTGCGTACGTAAGTGGCATGGAACTCTACTGCGCAGTTGTAAGTACTATGTATCTCAACAGCGCCTTTATAAGTACCCCATAACCTTTTCTGCGCAGCCATATGCTTCATTCAACTGAACTGCGCAGTTCCAAGTGCCTGTGGTTGTACCGCGCAGTATCACTCCTTCGCGCTATCTTAAATCAACTCAATAATTGCAATCTCTCTACACTAACTGCTCATTTTCCTGACTCAAATCATCTTTCTAAATTTCTTAAATATAATTGAAGGAACCTTTTAGGTAAAACTCAATGTTGAAGGGTTCCTCAATGCTGTCTTTTTAATGCTCAAAGGTTCAGGTCCGTAACGACACCCTTTCCGGGCCCGAATTAAAACTTGATGAATTTTACACCTTCGGGTCTGGACTCTGACCCTTGATAATTTAAAGAGTTTGTAAGATTGAAGTTTGATTCAATTGAGACGATGCGAGAATGCACCCTGCGAATCATTTCAGTTCGCTGTCTCGGATCATTTATAAATCGGAAGTTAGGTAAGTATGCAAGATTGAAACTGGTACTATAATAGACTATTTATGAGATCATATCAGAACGCCCAAAATAGGATCCAGGATTAAAATGAATGACTTATTTTTACCATCTACCTAAATACGCTCGCGTACAAATGCAAACTCTGGACTTTGCACGTAAGCAGATAGAACTCGCCGAACTAAATTCGCATCAGAGGATGCTAGGCATTTTTTTATCGCATGCAAGGAAACTTCGATTTTTGCGGCATGTATATCCTCATTTGCGAGTAATGAATAGTGATTGGATGAATTACCATAAACTGTTAATAAATTACCATAAATTACTGATAAAGATATGGGAAAAACTGAGTGGATGAACCACTTTGTTAAAACTGGTTACATAGATCATAGAGACTAGGGATATTATCTTAGCGCTTGAAAAAAATTAGGGATATTTTAATCATCTTTCAAGATAAAGGAACACACACATTTCTGTAAACAATTTATATTAATTTTGTATTTTAGGCTCGTGGAACCAATTACAGATGAGCAACCATCTATCGAGTAAACCATTGACTTTTTCTTAAACCTAAAACGTGAATATGATATTTTTAAACAAGAAGTCATGAAATTAATCTTCCTTAAGCTTCTTTGTTATTCAAAGTAACTTGAACAATTTTATATTCAAACTCGGACAATAGGAGCCCACTCATTAAGTGTTTTCATTGGCTTATATTTTATTGTACAAATAATGTTTTGAGTAATGGAATTTCTAAAAGAAAAGCAAAGTGTTAACTGAGGAAAGTTTGAGAATTAATTGTAAGATTAGTTAAGGAGGGACAGTATCAATCGTTGGGGTAACGGTGACATTGCTTAAATCATTTCTATTATTTAACAATTTTAATTCAACTTCGCATTGAATAAATCTATTTCATTATAGAGTTAGTGTTACTTACTGAAATCTTAAAAATTGATGTTGTAAACGAAAAATTATACAGAAAACAGTACAAAACATTTGATATTTGTACAAGTAGAAGAATATTATCTCATATAATTTTAATAGATCGACGTAATGAAGTCCAAAGTATATTCAATCTCAAAAATAACACAGCCACACAAAAGAAAAAAAAATTGCAGATCTGGTAACAAGACACACGTATTCTTATGGATTTTGGGATGCTGAATTCAAATTCGGTATCAAAAATCACCCATCACGTCATGGTTGAGCGATAACCTCAAAAAATGACGAAAAATCATGCACTGAGGCAAATCAATTTCAAAATAATGCCAGTGATGCAAATTTTTAGTTCAAAAACATGTCGGTAACTGTGAAGGATCAACCCTTGCCTAATATCAACTTATTTAACATAACTTTACCCAACAGAAACTTACCTGGCCTAACCTGAATTAACAGAAATTTATTGAACTATACGTAAAGCTCTGGAAGCATATTTTCCCAGTAGCAAATGTGTGCTATATCGAATGGGTCAACTCGAGCCTAACCTAGAAATATATCTATCCTAGCCTAAACTAACCTAATCTAACCTCACGAAGCATAATTAAACTGATTGTATTGTCCCGTTGTGTTTGCGGTACCGCTTGAATCAGCTTGGGCTTAACCTACATAGAGGCTTAACCTATCCTAACCTAACAAAACCTGACCTAACATAACCTAGCCGAATGAAATTCAACCACACCTGTAGCTAGGTGGAGGTGCCCAGGTTACAGACACAGGCGAATAATGATAGCAACAAGCGGTTACGAAACTCCAGACATTTACTGCGATTAATGTCAAAATATGAAAGTACGCAAGAACAAGGTTGCCAGCGTAAGCGGTTAGGTTAGGTCAAGTTTTGTTAGGTTAGGATAGGTTTGACCTCTTTGCAGGTTAAGCCCAAGCTGATTAATGTTCTGTTAATTCAAGTTAGGTGAGGTCACGTTCTGTTGGGTAAAGTTACGTTAAATAAGTTGATATCAGGCAAGGGTTGATCCTACACAGTTGTCGACATGTTTTTAAAGTGAAAATTTGTATCACTGGCATTATTTTGAAATTCATTTGCCTCAGTGCATGATTTTTCGTCATTTTTTGAGGTTATGGCTCAACCGTGACGTGATGGGTGATTTTTGATAACGAATTTGAATTCAGCGCCCCAAAATCCATAGGAATATGTATGTCTTGTTACCAGATCCGCACACTTTTTTTTGTGCGGCTGTGTAATGAACGCCTGGCCAGGGGTGTAAAAAACCACTTATCTTTTGGGCTACATGAAAGAAACTATTGAATACACTGCTATGCAAATATATATAAATATATATATATGTTTTTTTCGAATAAGATGAAAATAGGGGTTGAAACCCCTAAAAACGTAGTTTTTAGCCATTATCAGCAGAACTGAACCATGATATGCTACAAACTTCGCTAATATCAGAAATCAAAGACTGAAGCAAGCTCTTTCAAATAAACCCTATGTTAAATTAATTGCTTGCGACCTTAGAGCGGAAGGTATGTTTTTGTCGAGGGGTGGAGGAAGAATATGAAAACAGAAATGATTTTAACATACTGTCACGCACGCCCAGGCATAATAAAATATGCAGTGCTTTTAAAGGTTTTGAAAATTAAAAATAGTAGATCCGAAATGGCGGACCATTTTTGTTCAATTTCATCGTATTCGCTTGAAACTTGTTACTCGGGGGTTTTAAGGGTCACTGATTATAAATATGCAGTAATCAGCAATCCCCAAAACCTTCAAAAGTACTGCACATTTTATTATGACTGGACGTATGTTAAAATCATTTCTGTTTTAATTTTCTTCCTTTACCCCTAGACAAAACAGACACCCTGCTCTAAGAGCACATGCTATTAATTTGGAATCCGGCTGATTTGAAAGCGCTTGTTTCAGCCTTTAATTTCTGGTATTGGCGAAGTTTGTAGCATATCATTGTTCAGCTTGTCAATTTTTAAAAAATGGCTAAAACCGCTGTTCTTAGGGGTTTAACCCCCTATTTTCTCAAAACACTTGACTTGATGAGAAGTTTTTGAACCCATATTCGTATTCAGCACGAAAAATCCATTAGGAAACACTAGGTGCCATTTTATTAGCAAAACTTGGAGAGGGCAGTGATATTATTCCCAATTCGGTCGCTATGCAGGTTTCTTGTATTGGTGTGATAGAAACATTGCCTAAAGTTCGTGTCTAGTGAATTGTCAATCGAATAAACGGTTATATTACAGCTATCACTATTTTTATTCAAAATAATGTATTGTTCCTGCTGGATATGTTTAAAGGTGACTTTACCAGTACATAAAATAGCAAAGAAGCGAACCATAATATTTTCGCATCTTTAGATGTTTTGAGTTTCTTAACAAGCTTCGGTCGGCTTTACCAGCTGGTGGGGGGCAAAGCCGACGAAATACATCATTGTGCAAATAATTAAATTGCCAAATCATTGCTTCAATAATGTGATGAATACTTATAGAAATATGATACACTGAAAAAAAATGTTCTTGAATCAAGTAAATGTTACTTGATTCAAGTCAATCGCATGTACGCATGGGGACGATAGAATATGTGTGTGTTCCAAATAAATAAATACTTGCTACCGCGTGCTTGGAACAAGCGTAAATTTTCTTAATTTGAGAAAATTTATTCTTCGATAGAATATCGCATTTTATTATTCTAAAACTTTATTGTGTTCTTCATAGAGAGGTGTATTCAAACACAGAACATACAGTGTGTCCTATATTTATAGGGCCACCCCATTTTTTAAGGATAATTTTTTTTCTATTGAAACAAAATGCACCAAATATTTTGAGTGGATAAATGAGTCG
>NC_046657.1:17455609-17470838 GCF_010883055.1 Belonocnema kinseyi | reverse complement strand
AACGTCACCGCGAAAAGTCTCGAAAATCTGAATAAATCGATGGTAAAGCGAATGAAAATGGTATTCAAAAATGACGGAAATACTATTAATTACTAATTTTGTCAATAAAATCTTTTTATATATACGTATTTTGTTGAATAAATTGAATTCTTTCGGAAAAATTGAATTTTTTTTTTAGTGGCCCTAATAGTTTGGGACACCGATTTTTTCGAAAAAATTCTCAAATAAATGAACGAATGGAATTGCGAGCTCTATATTTTAGGAAAAATCGTTAACTCGACTCATTTATTCACTCAAAAAATTTGGTGCAGTTTGTTCCAATAGAAAAAAAATTATCCTTAAAAAATGGGGTGGCCCTATAAATATGGGACACACTGTAGTTTACTTCCAAGAAATCATTTCTGATACACTTCAAGAATATATTTTCTTAAACTAAGAATATGTAGTATCGGAGAAATAGACTAGTACCTCTACTGAAAACTATTTCTCAACAAAAAAAAATGGTTTTCGAAATTATTGTTATATAATCTTCATTTTTTAAATGATTAAAATACGTAATTCGCGCACACTGTTACTTACATATATAATCGTACGCCTAGCCGCTTTGAAAAATCGCACTTCCCGAGGATTCGAACCCTACCTAAACTACCTCACAACTAGTTTGTCCTAACCGCGCGCTCTAACCACTTCTCTAACGAAGCACTTGGATTTCGATGACAAAATCTCTGCTATGAATTTCAAAGCAGTGTCGTAAAGACGTATGGTGAGCCTCACACATCTTCAAGCTAAACGTTGTTGAACTCAATGTTTCTTTTAGGAAAACATCTTTCTGTTGACACTTAAAAATTTTCGAGAGACTTTAATATACCATTATTTATTTCGAAAAATTCATAAATACATACATACATAAAATGCGCAGTTTTCAATTTATCAAATTCTTTTATTGTATATAATACTCTCTTACTCAATTTTTAATGCAAAATTACATTTCTTAAAAAATAATGTAAAATATGTGAAAAAGCGAAGTCAGTTTTACTTATTTAACAAGGGACTTAATACTTGTTGTTTTGAAATATTGAAAACGCTTAAAAACGACCCAAAGCTAATGAATAATAAAGAAAAGTTGCTAGTGCAAAAATGTTTGAATAACATCAATGAAAAAAAATAATGTTCTGCTTCACGAAAATTTTCATAAAGCGCACAGTTTTCAATTCATCGAATTCTGTTGTCAGATGTGTTTCACAAAGATTTGAATATCGAATTGCTTTTCTAAAACAACAACTTAAAATATGCAAAAAATAATTGAAATTCACTTATTTTACAAAGGGCTCAATACTTTTTTCTTTCACAATTTGGTCTGCTTAAAAAATATCTAAAGCATATAAAAAATAAAGAACATTTGAGTTGAAAAAACCTTTAATAACCTTAGTGACAAATAAATATTTTCTGATTTTTAAAAACCTCTGTAAAACACACAGTTTTCGATTTACCTAACTCTTTTATAATACTTTTTAACTCAGTTTTTAATTTAAAATAACAATTTCTAAAAAATAATTAAAAATATGTAGAAAAAAATTGATCGCTGGTTTAAATATTACCTATTTAAAAAAGTGCTCGATACTTTACTTTTCTTTCAAATATAAAATACCTTCAAAATCAGAAGAAACAAGAATTCTGTAAAGAAACGTTTAGTGCAAGAACTTGCAGGTTAAAAGTCATACAGTCTCACGGTGATCGGATGAAAAATATTTGTTTGCTTCTTCCTTGCATTCTCAATTATTTTATTTCAAAATTTTTTAATTTTCAATTTTTTAATTGCTCTTTTATAAAATGAAATGCATTCTTAATAATGTTTTTGAAAAGGTTATTGAATTCTTTTTCCTGAAATATTTTGCTTTGAAAATGCATAACATTTTTTTAAATTATCAAGTAAATGTAATAATTTTATTTCTAAGCGTTTTTTAAAGCTTATAACTTTGTTTTATACCGTCATATATTTATTTTTTATTATTTAAATAATAAAAAGGAATTATGTAAGTATATGAGTGATATGCCAAAATGTTAACAATTTGTAATCCAAGACATTTTCTATGATTAATGAATTCTTTGACTGAAAAACTTAATTTTATTAAGTTTTTATAAATATACATACTTATAATATCCGCATTCAACTTTCTATAACTAATGACATAATAAAATGAAATTTTCTTTAATCATTGAATTCACTGACTGAAAAACTTAATTTTGTTAATTGTATTGACAAAAGCCTAAATCTATACTTAATTATTGAAAATAGCAACATTATATGCGCGCTACAGTACGCGGGAAGCACTGCATTGCCAATTAATAACATATAAATATAAAACAAGATATTAACAATTTCAGATAGCAAGTAAGAACATAAAATTGAAAATTATGAAAAAAACACTTACCTGAAAAGAAATTTGTTTTTTATTACGGAAAAGTTAATTTTTTGAATTCGGCTAGCTTAACATTTTTTTTCTAAAATTAAAAAATCTGTTGCCTAAAACTTATTTAGTTCAAATTTGAATTACACAGGATCATTTTATATTTTAAAAAGTATTTTTTTTTTACTTATAACTTTCATGAATTTTGTCATTTTTAAATCTTTAAACTGCTATTATCGAACACGAAAATTGTGTGTACACAAAATGCAACTATGTCTGACAACTCTAATTTAAATAAAATAATGTTCACATAACAAAAATTTTTAACTTTTTCAAAATCAATTTTAATCTAACGAAATCCAAAAAAGTAATATTTCTTTATTGAATAAAGAATTCTTGTATTGAAGAGGAATATTTATTGTTATTTTTAAGTTCGGATGATTTTTTGTTACCTTGAGCACTACATAAAAATAATTTCAGGGTGGCCGTTTTGATTAAGGAAAAAAATTACCAGTCATTTTCCGATTCACAAAAATGTTTCACGGTTAAAAAATTCAAAATGGTATAATTTTAAGTAGATTCATACCTACAAATAATCAGCCAAAAAAGTTATAGACGCAGTACATTTATAACCTTTTAATAATTTTAGGAATGAAATGACTTTTGAGTCTTGCATGATTATTTCGAAATTAAAAACATTTTTTTCAAATCTATTTAAATTTTTTTAATTCTTACCACCAAAAACTTACTGACGCATTAATTTAAAGAAATATATAATTTTCATAGTATGTGTTCGATGTCTATTGTATGAGTTCAACACTTCTTATGTTAAAAAAACTGATGTGATTCTATCTTTATAACCTAAGTATCTTTGAAGTAAATCTAACATTCGTTTCAAATTAATAATAATTTGAAGGAAAATATTCAAGCATTATTCTGAGAGAAATTATTTCTTTGCTGAATACATTCACTTTCTCGTCTCAAGAACATGAACATTATTTGAATTAACATAGTAGTCAAAATAAGTATATGAATTTACTTGGATCAAGCAACATTTTGTTAGAGTTTTAGTTTCTTATGATAGGAATATAATATTCCTAATTCAATATTTTATTAAACTTTATGCAAATAAGTATAATGGAACAAATTAACTCAATAGTTTTTTGCTTATAGTAAATATATTCTTGATTAAAATAGTTATCCTGATACTATTATTTTCTTGATTCAATAAAATCTGTCTCTTGCCAAAAGAAAATACTTGCTTCTTTCAAGTAAAATCAGCCAACTAAATTAGCCTACTTGATTTAATGCAAAAAAATTTTTCATTGCATATATCTGCTTAAACAGAAGGGGATCCGGTATGGAAACATCTAAGGAAATTGAAACTTTTAAAATCTTCTTCAAGGTCCTGGCTAATCTCTTCTCGTACTCATTTTAATGTTCTTTCTATAACGAATCAATGATCAATACGTGAATTAATGCCCTATTCACAATTTCTTTTGCAGAATCAGCTTTCTTACATAAAGATAGCGCAGTTCATTCTGAACATGTTAAACTTGTTGGTGTTAATCATTATGAAGTGGTACGGAATGGTATAGTTGTACGTGAGCATATGCAACCAGGCATTTACGAAGCAGCAAAAGTGAATGATTACATAATTGGACTCCTTGCTTCAGATGGATCACGTAAGCTTTTGTTGCCACTCAATGCTCCTCGAAAGGATTTTGATAATAACCTCGGAAGAGTTATAGTACGCATAAATGGAAAAATTGCAAACGAGACTGTAGGTGTAAAATGGGGAGTAAGCATAAGTAATATGTATTTCCAACCATTTGATACAAGAAATCCAGAAAGTTTGATTGAAATCTTGATATTACCAGTAGGGTGAATTATTCTTTGGAGTACAAAAAATATATAAATATATTAAAATTTTTTTCTTCTTCCTAATAATGAATGATACATGTAAAATTTTACATGTACCTTTTTTGTAAGATACGAAGAATAAATTTCATCATGCCTCACAATAAATAATTTTTGTTTTTACTGCGTAATAACTTATTTAATACAAAACGAATTAGAATCTGGAATGATAGGGCGACTAGTAGGTCATTCCTTGAAACATTGTTAAGACTAGTCGTGCGTTAAATGCTTTTAAGAATTCTTAAGAAGTAGGCTTACATTTTTCCAAGAACATGATGACCTTGATTGGTAGTCTGTATTTTATCACAGTAGTTTTCGCTAACCCTAATGATAAAGATCAAAACATGCAAAGAAAAAATTTGGTCAGGAAACTTTACCCAACATTTGTTGGGTAAAGTTTAGTAAAATTGTACAATTGTATCATTGGGAAATATGGAACAAAAGCAGAATGTTCAACATTGCTGTCATGGATAAAATTTCTCGATAGCTAAAAAAATTTGCAGATATAAAGTGAAGCAAACTTTAAATTATTCCATTCGTATGATTCCCTTAAAATATACTTTATAATTGCAAATCTCAGTGAATCATTCTAAGTAAAAAAGTATTATTTACTGGAAAGTTTGCCGAATTTTTAAATTAACTCTAAAGAAAAATTAATTTTGGATATGTTTTATCACCTCTAAATAGCATGAATGTTAATCCGCTGTGGAAGAGATTTTTATTTTTTCTATGTTAGACCTTATTCGACAGTTCGGTAAACTAACAGTCACAGTCGCGCGGCATCTTTCACCACCTCCCTTATCTTTCAGGTTCGTATGTAAGTATTGAATAACTCGAATATATTTACCATTTCTTAGTTTCGAATGAGATGTTAAATGTTTAATTCACCTACAGTCATCTATGATATTTAGGATTTAATAATGGATATGAATTGTATAATAGCAAAATAAAATAGGAATTTATTCCGTAGGATAAAAAATTATTTTAGTGAGAATAAAAAATGTTTAATCCGACATACCTTTATGCTGAAAATTTCCCAAAAAGTATGTACTTTTCATATTGCATAATGAAAATTAAAAGAAAATACCAATACTATAACTTTGCTATGTATTTACCTCATGGTGCGCGTTCGGTCTTTGTATTTTTTCGAAATTTATGCACAGACATTGTAAAATTAAATGTTAAATCATCGACAACTGTAATTTTGTGATTGTGAATTCTCTTTCGTCAAAACTCTTTCGGCTCTAGCGAACACATTCTCATCACGTACCTCGTGCTTCGCACTCGATTTTGTCCAATATGTTAACTTTTATACATTATGTTCAGAACTTCTATATCAACTGTATATTAAATTTGACTATGTACCTCGGTCTGCGATTGCTTATTCATATATTGTAAAATAAAGTAAAAATTGTAGTTATCATCATTACTTTAATATTCGTTTCTTATTTTGCATTGAATGTCATTCTTAGCTACGCTAAAACATTTATCACTTCATTAAATTTACATAATGGCAATTTATAATATGCATTGATATTGAAACATACATATTTTTATTGTCTTGTTTTTATAATTTTTTATGTTTTTGTTTTTAATATAGTTTTTTACGATTAAAAGAAAATCTCCTCTTTCTGTCTACAAAATATTCATTATAAATTTATACATACTTTCTGGGTGAACAACTTTAGTCCATTAATTTTTCTTTCATACCTTATCTCATATCCCATAAAAATTAGAATTTTAGATTTTCCAAATAAATTCAAATTTTTTCATCTTAAATATGCTATGACGCTAGTAATTTTGTTATTATCAAAAAAATCCATTAAAATAAAATGTTCGTATTTTCGTGCTCTATGAATAGCCAGCCGTACATGGAATTTTCAAATTAAAAAAAAAACTGAACTTAAAAAGTTGGAAACTGCTCTAACTTTTTGAACTTTTATCCAAAACAGCTGTTTCACGAATAGGGAAATGATTAGCGGCTTGTAAGGATGTGGCACCATTTATAAGGGGCCGCTCGAAAAAACGCCAAGGACATGCACAGTTTTCAAGGGTATGGATGCGATTTTGGTGCCTAAGCTCTGATCCAGAGATCTCACTGTTATTAAGGTGAATGTCAGGGACGAAAGCGGAGAAAGACTAGAGGTTGTAATTGCCTAGGCTTATTTCCCTGGCGATGCGGATGACCTACCTCTCAGATAGGTGGAGATGCTAATTCAGCTCTGCCAGCGGCACAGGACTCCTCTGTTGTTGGGGTGTGATGCGAACTCTCACCGTACGGTGTGCAGGAGCACAAATATCAATGACATAGGAAGAGATTTAATCGAATACCTAGCGGGCACTTACATGGAGATTCTAAATCGAGGTGATCCTCTCACATTCCAGATTAAAAACAGTAGTGAGATCTCGATTTGACTCTATGCCCGGAGCGGGTGAGGACCAGGGTAGTGGACTGGAGAGTCTCTGATGAGAAATCTCTCTCGGACCAAAAGTATATCTTGTTTCAGCTAAGGCTAGAAAACATAGCGGTTTCAAAAATCAGAAACCCTAGAAATACAGTTTGAAACTAATATAATGAGGAACTCAGAATAAGGCTAGTGGCATTTCTCACAAACTATAGCAGCATTGATGAATTAGAGCATGCCGAAGATTTTCTGCAAAGAGTTCTGAATACATCGTATGAAACCAATTACCCTTCAAGAAGAATTAAGTCTAGGAAAGGAGCCTTCAGAATGGGACATCTATGGTATAAGACGGCACAGTGTGAATACAATAAAAATATAAGGAAGTATGAGCAGGAAGACTGGAGGGGCTTCTGCGGGGAATCGAAAGATATTCCGGAAACAGCAAAGCTCCACAAGATCCTAGCGAAAAACCCGGAAGCTCGCTTCAGGCTAATGAGGCTCGAAAATGGCAGGTTTCTTGAAGACGAAAAAATAACGCTAAACAACCTGATGAAAGTTCACTCCCCGGGCTTTCGGCGAATCCAAACTAACCTGGCGGAAGACTGGGGCCAAGTGTTGAGAAGAGCCGATTAGAATTTCTCCTCAGAGGTCGTCGACATCAAAAAGGTAGAATGGCCCGTAGGGTCCTTCTGCCCAGTTTAATCACCAGGAGCGGCTGGCATTTATCCAGCGCTTTTACAAAAAGGCCTGGAATTTTGTATGCCTACACTGTCGAAGTTACTTAGGGAAAGCATCACTCTAAAAAGTGTGCCATCAGCATGGACGGACGGTAGAGTGGCCTTTATTCCTATACCCAGCAAGGAGAACTGCACTGCTGCAAGAGATTTTAGACCGATCAGCATAACGTCTTTTATTCTAGACGTTGGAAAGGCTGATCGACAGATATATCAATATTAGGTACTTTTGGCCTCACCCCTGCACAGACGGCAGCATGCTTTTCAGGCAGGCTACGTAGTAGAAACAGCACTCCATGCCGTTGTGCCAAATTGGAGCAGCAGTTGGAACAAAAGAGGTATGCTGTTTGAACGTTCTCGGATATAAAGTGTGCCTTCAGTAATACTTCTTCAGAAGTCATCTATCGAGTAGCATTGAGGTATGGCATGTCAAAACACCTGATAAGCTGGATAGGAAGCTTGCTACGCCGAAGAAGACTTAAACCCAGATAAGGAGAAGGACTAGTTACAGAAGTAGCACCACAAGAGTGTCCACAGGAGGGTGTCCTGTCGTCCATCCTGTGGTGCATGGTAGAAGATGGCCTTCTTTGCAGGACTAATAAAGGAGGGTATTATACTCAAGGAAATGCGCATGACTTTGTAATCCTAGT
Organism: Belonocnema kinseyi; assembly: GCF_010883055.1. Lineage (NCBI taxonomy): Eukaryota > Metazoa > Arthropoda > Insecta > Hymenoptera > Cynipidae > Belonocnema > Belonocnema kinseyi. The sequence goes on along the minus strand of NC_046657.1, from coordinate 17,462,721 downwards.
TAGGGGGACTCATCTGGAAACGTTGATAGGCCTTACAAGATCGGCGTTGTGCATCGTAGAGCTCTGATGCGATAGCTAAAGGCTCTCGGTAAGTCCGGAAAAGACAAGTACGTTCATTTTCACGGGGAATTAAAATATGCCGAAGTTTGACACTCCTGTTTCTTGTGGTAGGAGGCTGACGTTTTCAGACACGGTAAAATATTGAGGAGTTGTCCTATATAACAAACTGAACTGAGCAAAGCACCCGGAGACCCAATGCAGGAAATTCGTCATCACTTTTTGGATGTGTAGGAGAGCTTTTGAGTTGACGTAGAGAATAGGACCTAAAATACTTGCATGGCTCTACTTCGCTGTCCTCAAATCAAGGCTGCTTCATGCGGTCGTAGTCTGGTGTTCAGGGGCAGAACTTAAAAGGATGCTGGACAGGCTACGACGACTACAAACGCCAGCGTTTGGAGGTTTGACGGGAGCAATGAGGGCTACGCCCACATCGGCGATGGGCTTCATGCTCTATGAAGAACCCCTACACCTCGCGATAACTGCAGAAGAGGCAAACGTGATTGGACGACTGGCAAAAGTAAACAGATGGACTCGAAGGACTAGACACACTAGGTTCCCGAGTAACATCATCTCACTGCCAATTCTTTAGATGAAGCAGGACAGAAAAACAAAATGCTTTAACTTTAGTAAGGCTTTCCGCGTCTGCATTCCAAGCAGGGATGCGTAGAAAGAATATAATAACCCATTCCTCCAAGGGGAAATCTGGTATACTGATGGATCCAGGACAGAGGAAGGGTCAGAAACAGGAATCTATGACATTACAAGAGGAGGGAAGTGGTGGTCCCGCTTTGGAGACATGCTACTGTCTTTTAGGCGGAGGTCCTTGCCGTCCTTCGCTGTGCTAAAATACTACTAACAGAAGACGCTGCTGGAAGACAGATTACGATCTGCTCGGATACTCAAGCGACGCTTACTGTAGAAGAAAAACCAGATACAACGTTAAAACTCGCTTGGGAGTGCAAAAACGCATTGAACCAACTTGCAGAAAAAAACAAAGGGGCTCTCATATGGGTCCCTGATCAAACAGGGATCAAGAGCAACGAGAAAGCGGACCAGCTTGTAAAATGCGTTACGGCAAGTGAATACATAGGAACGGAACCAATTCCGGGACTAGCATCTTGTTGCATCGGTATTGCCATCAAAAGATGGACCCGCAGAGAGCATTGGAAATTTTGGTAGCAAAACCAGAATTGCCGACTAGAAAAGTCCATCCTGGGCTATTCATACAGAATGCACAGAGCCAGGAAAATCCTAAGATTGTCAAAGAAAGACGTAAGGGCATTGGTTCAGATACTCGGTGGGCATAACCACTTGAACTACCATATGCACAAAATGGGGTATAACCTCTCGAAAGAGTGCAGTAGATGCGGCAGGGATGATGTGTCCTATTTCATGGAACCTGAGGAAGCTACAATTCTGTCGGTGATTGACGGCGACAACGACAGACAGAAAGACATCGACGTAAAAACAATTTTTTTTTAAATCTGGGGGTCACGAAACGTGGATATGTAAGGAAATTTGCGATAGTCAGTTTTCATATAAAACTTTCTCATTATAATGAAAATCTAACACTTAGTACTCTGTTACAGTTTGAACTAAAGTTGATCTTAATTTTGATAAAAAATAGAACATTTTTTAAAATAATTCTGTAAACTAAAATTTCTCATACAAAAAGTTAGACATTTTTTAAATTAAAGTTACTTTTACGGGAACTTTTATATAATTTCATTAATTATAATAAAATTCTATAGATTTTTTCAACTGAAATATTAATTAAAGAATAATATATTCAATTGAACATTGCTTACCTACAAGAAATTATGTAATTTTTGTTGATTTATTAAAATTTACTAATAAGGGCGACCAAGTTGTGACGAAATTGTTTAAACAATAATTGTTGAAATTTTTCGGTCTAGAGTGGTTAAAAAAAACATTCAAAATATATGTAATTGCAAGGAGAACTTAATCGCTCAAATACTTTTTGAGTTATCTTGCCGGCAATGTTGAAAAATGTGAAAACGAGAAAAACGCTATTTTTAAAATTTCCTTACATGTTGAAAATTGTTGAAAAAAAATTTTTCTTTTGGTCACTTACGGGTTTTTGTATCGGCCATTATAGGAGAATACACTATAAAAGGCTGAAAGTGGAATTATGGAGTGGCGAGAGCGTCAATTAGGATTAGGCGATAGTCTGACTACAGTTGTGATTTAAGGGAGAAGACGCAGCTGAAGGAAAGAGAGAGAAAGAGCTGGCAAGACGATAGTAATACAAACTAAATTTGAAGCAACATCACTAAGAGCATAATTAATTATTTAAAATAATTAATCATGCCTTATCAACTACGTCGTCAAGACGTAAGTATGAGAAAAGTGTATGGGGATAGTTTATCTGCTGTAAAATATTTATTGGTAGTTTTTGAATCAGGCTAACATAAAATAAATGAGATTAAAAACGCTACGTGCGTAGGTACTTATTCAATGTAATAAAACAGGTACTGTCAATTACTTCGACTAAACTAAACTACGAAGGTGGTTTCTGGAGATAGTTTAACTATTACATATAAACAATGTTGGCTATGATAACAGCTAGTCGATTCCTTTACGTACAGTTTATTTTTACACCAACTGTACTCCAACATACTATTCATAGCCTCCTCACAGTTTAAAGTTGATTACAAAATATCCACGTACTATTTCGTTTTTAAACCATAGTCTCCTTTGTTTGTCAATTTTGAAATTTTTCATTTTTAAATAAGTTGTCATAATGAAAAATCCTCCTTTAAATAAACTTTTGGATTTGGGGCATCGGCAACTTGTGATAAAGGAGGTGTTGGCTCCATGGCAATCTGTTTTCAATTTCTCAATTGTTTATATTATGTATGTCCTTTTTTTGAAAGAATTTTTGTAGTTTACTTTCGGCACAAATTCTGCATTGACTTTCTATTCTCTTCGCCAGGATAAATGTTTGTTTGATATTGCAGTTAATTTTATAAAAAGCAACACTGAAGAATTTTCCTATACCTGGAATTTACTTATGCCGTCCGGCAGAATACGTTGCTATGTACGTTCAATCGCCTTACAGCCACGGGTGATGGGACACATATCTGATTCATGAAATGAGAAAAAAATCGCAATTCATCGCCATGTTGAGCGTAAAATAACTGCTCAAGAAATTGATGAAAATACGAGGATATGCCTGAACCGCAATTTAAGCATTTATATTTAGATATAAGATTTGACACTAGATCCTAATTGAGAGACAGTTTATATTTTTGAATAAAGAAGACATAGTTCGTCTATATGGCTTGGCAATTGTCCAGTTGCAATTTTTTCTGCAAGGTCTATATGAATTATCGAAGATTGATAAACCCGATTTTAATAATAGAGAAAGTTTTTTATAGAAACAGTTCAATTCAATCAGGCCCAAAACACGCGAGCAAATCAGCAATTTACATACGTATTATGCGATGCTGTACGTGATGCTCTACTAATTTTCTGCTTTTTTCTATAAATGAATTAATAATTAATGCAAATTAAAAAAAATTATGTTAACGAAATTATTATTGCTTTTAAAATGTATTATTGTTTAGAACTATCTTCTCTTAGATAAGTGCTAAAAAGTTACGGCTTTTTCTGAACTCTTCAAGTGTTTGTCAACTTTTCTGTCAATGATCTAATAATAATTAATGCAAGTTCAGAAACATGCTGATTAAAAGAACGGATTACTGTTTCTCACAGTCTTCTCTCAGACTAATGCTAGAAAGTTCCTTTTCTTCTAAAATCCTTACTTTTGTTTTGTCTTTTTAGCTATGAACAGTTAAAGACAGTTGGGATTTTAAAGATAAAATTAAGAATATTCATGTACCCATTACCCACTCATTATTATCTTTGGATGTGGTTTCTATGTTCGATAACATTCCGTTAGATTTACTTTCTGATTGCGTAGAAGAAAAATTACAAGTTTATAAAAATTTAACAAAAATATCTAATTCTGAAATTTTAATAGCTGTTAGAACTGTATTTAATAATACTGTTTTCTCTTTCAACCAAAAGCTTTATAAACAAATATCAGGTTGTCCTATGAGTTCTCCCCTATCTCCAGTGGCTTCCAATCTCATTTTAGAGGATTTAGAAAATATAGTGTTATCGAAATTAACTTTGAAACCCTTTTTCCATAAAAGGTACGTGGATGACATATTCACTATAGTTCCCACTGACAAAATTCAAGAATTAATTAACATATTCAATAAAATAGAAGAATCCTTACAATTTACTTTTGAATTAGAAAATAATTATACCTTAAATTGTTTCGATATAGCAATCAAAAAAACTGAAAATGGAAGTTTAATTACAAATTGGTACAAAAAACCTTCATGGTCACTTCAGAAGTTAAGAAACATTTTCTGCGACGCATATGTCGCTTCTAAACTTTCATCTATTTTCTCAATTTTTTCCGCATTATAATTTATTTCGAATGGGTTAATACATACAAGGTCCTGTCCTTTTTCAATGATATTAGCTTTAGAAATCTTATTTCCTAGTAATAGAATTTCTTCCGCCTGTCGATTATTGTAGACCGCTAGAATGTTGTCTACCCACCTCCCCATTTTTTAAAGGTATTTTTAGACTGTGTTCTAAGGATTAATGTTTGTGTGGTCTGTGCAGATAAGAGATAATTCTGTCATCTTTCATAAGATAGCCTTGCAACCATTGTTAAAATGGACCTTCTTACAACGATCTTCGAATGTATCAGGAACGAGTTGCCTATAAACTTTCCTAAAGTCATCTACACCTATTTTCAAAGAATGAACACTCATGTCGTCAAATACAGCCTTATTAACTTTAGTTATTATAGAAGAATCTCTCGTAAATTAAGCGATCTTTAGAGCATCTATTTAGAGCATCTACCTGCTAGATGCACAAAACTAAGCGATTTCAATTTTAGAGAAGAAAATTTAAAAGAATTAAAAATTATATTACAAAAAAATAATTATCCATTACCTTTGATAGAAAGTGTGATCAAAGAAAGAATAAACGAGATTTACAATAGTTCCAGCAAACAAAATAAATGTTTAGATAATTACAAAAAAAAGTGATTTACGTGTTTCGTTACCATATGTACAAGGTTTATCAGAGAGATTAAAAGGTGCTTCGAAAAAATTCAACATTAATGTATATTTTAGAAACAATCACAAATTGAAAAATTGTTTCATAAATAAGAAAGATTCTGAAAAATTGAAAGTTTGTCAAACGTAATTTATTTAATAAAATGCAAAGTTTGCAAGAATGTGTATATTGGTGAAACAGGTAGAAGGTTAAAAACAAGAATGGCTGAACATAAAAGAGATCTTAATGAGAAGTTTGTTTTAATTTTGATTAAGACATTTATACCTCTTTATGAAAAAAACATTTCTGCCCCACCCTTGTCTGAAATCACTAAATGCACGAGAGATTCTTCTAGAATAACTAAAGTTATTAAGGCTGTATTTGACGACATGAGTGTTCATTCTTCGAAAATAGGTATAGATGACTTTAGGAAAGTTGATAGGCAACTCGTAAAGTGCTTCCCTGATACATTTGAAGATCGTTGTAAGAAGGTCCGTTTTAACAATGATTGAAAGGCTATCTTATGAAAGATGACAGAATACTACTCTTATCTGCTCTGACCACACAAACATTAATCCTTAGAACACAGTCTAAAAATACCTTTAAAAAATGGGTAGGTTGGCAGACAACATTCTAGCTGTCTACAATAATCGGCAGGCGGAAGAAATTCTATTACTGGGAAATAAAATTTTTAAAGCTAATATCATTGAGAAAGGACAGGACCTTGAAAGTATTAACCCACTCGAAATAAATTATAATGCGGAAAAAATTGAGAAAATAGGTGAAAATTTAGAAGCGACATATGCGTAAAGGACATATGCGTAAAGGAAAGTAGAATTGATGACATGGAAGACATCGAAAATGCAGATCCCAATAACAATAAATATATGCAACAAAATATAATTCACTTTGTTTCTGTCAAGTATTCTTGTCTACTTCAGTAAACGACACTAAATAATGGTTGGCAAAAAATGGAGAGAAGTTTGAAGAAACAAATAATGTCGTAGAAGCTGTACAGTTGTTGAGAAGCATGTACATCGTTTTTAATCAGCTGTATCTTAAAACTCATGATAACTTTATTCAGAGAACTTAATTCAGTTAAACCTTAAAATGAAAGGAGTTAGAGATTCGAACTTTAGTGACTAATCGCTCTCAGAAATTCTATTTCTTAAGGTAATAATTTAATTTGACCTAAAAACATGAAATAAATTTTAATTTCTTAAATTCAGGAAGCTTATCTTGTTTTCAGAGAGTTTTAGGAAAAGTTATTGAAGTTTTATCTACAGTAGGGCTCAAAAACATTTTTTAGACAAGGAATAAATTTATGTTTCTGAAAATCTAACCTAAAATTAAAACATATTTACAAGGAAAGAAGAGTAACATATAACAGCATGGAATTCAAAATATTTATTACTTGCAAGACATATTTTATACACATACAAAAATTATAAACTTGACTTAGCCCCGTGATCTTTTTGAACGCATTGATTTCAGGATTTACCAACATAAACCAATCTACAAAATACTTTAAAGCGCTACTGTATGTTTGTTTTTCTATATTATCTCGACTAACAAATATAAAGTGTTTACTTTTTCGGTAGATGTCGTAAATAAAAAATCTGAAAAAAATTATCTAGCTCTTCTTTTTTCAAAAGTTCCATATGTCCTAGTTTCTCATATCCAGAAAAAAATGCGTATATTCTTGGAACAATTTGGAAATTTTAGTCAATCGTCGTAGAACCCTATCCACTACGATTTTTGCTCTAGAGAAGGACGAACCGATTTCTATTGGGGGCTTATTCTTAAATGGTAATCCTATTAAGTAACGTCCATCGTTGATCGGTTGTCAGTTTTGTCCGGTGTGATGGTGCATTGTCATCGAGAAAAATCACTTTTTCATGCCTAGTTTCATATTCTTGGCGTTTTTGGCGCAGAGCACGGTTCAA
>NC_046657.1:17438585-17455509 GCF_010883055.1 Belonocnema kinseyi | reverse complement strand
ATTCAAACGAGGAATTTAATGGTGACCTTCATTTTGACCTTAAAGTTGACCTTCATGGCTTTTTGCAGGTCAACTTTGTTTTTTTAATGCGAACCCCCTTTTTTACATCTGCAATCGATAGAACGGAAAATTCTACGTTCAGATACGTACCCAAGTCATAGGTCAATTGTAACGTTCAAGGTCAGATAAAGGTTATTTGAAGTTTACAAGTTTGATCTTGGTGATGATCTTCAAGGTTTTTTCAAGGTTTTTTCCAAGCACTTTACGTTTACGTTTAGCATTACCCAGGAACAACGACGTGGATGTAGTAAATTCTGTTCCCCTTGAGGTGCTTGATTAGCGTGAGTCCCCTTGCCTCTCACGTTTCAGTGAAGATGTTCGAACTGAAAACCTTGAGCTTCGTGACAAACAGCTATGTGATTGTAAAAATGAGTTACAGCATTACGAATCATCTCCCTATCAATCAAAGTAGCCTGTTGCAGAATCCTATTCTGCAATTCGTCTAAGCTTTTCGGTTGCGTTGAGTATACCTTGCTCTTTAAATAACCCCAAAAAAATAGTCAAGAGGTGTCAGATCAGGAGATATAGCAGGCTACTCGAGTTCACCCTTTCTTCCAATCCACCTTTGAGGGATAGTATACAAATATGCTCGAACCTCCCTACCGTAATGAGCCGCTGCTCCGTCCTGCTGGAAGCAAATATTTTAAAAATTATCGCCTGTAATCTCATTTATTCTTGGTACAATTTGGTTTCTGAGCTCTTCATATGCACGGGCATTGAGATTTGCATCGATGAAGAAAGGGCCTATCAATGTATCATTGAAGATACCGGCCCAAACATTAATTTTTTGTGGATATTGTGTGTGACTCTCCAACATCCAATCAGGATTTGTTTCGGACCAATATCTACAATTTTGCCTGTTAACTTCACCTTTTAAAGTGAAAGTAGATTCATCTGAAAATACTGTATTGTACAAGAAAAGAGGATCTCTATTAATTATGTCCATCATAATTTCACAAAATTCAACCCGATGATCAGGATCGTCTTCACTCAGCTCTTGTGATAGATGAACTTTGTAAGGATGGAAATTAATGCTTTTTAAAATATTTCGCACTGTCTCAGAAGCCACGTCACGCTCATTACTAGCTCGACGTAAACTGAGGTGTGGGATTTCAACAAAGGCTTGGGCTATCCCATCCGCATCTCCTCAGATCCTGCAGATTACGGCCAACCAGTTCTCTGAAGGTCCTCGATAGGTCCATGATTCATAAAGCGCCTTACAGTTCTTTCAACTCTTGATTGTGAGACAGGATTGAACTATTCTCCATTACGAAAAGTGTGATTAAAAAGTGAACAAACTTGATCATAAGATCGAACTCGATCTCCCCAAGCATACGTCATTAATACAGATACCTTCTCTCGTTCGGAAACTTTAGCTTGCGCTATAATAATCTTTTAGAGAAAGATAGTAAGTATGTACTCGTAATACGTAAATTCAGTTTCGATTCGTAATATTCGTATGAAAAAACGGTATGGGACTTTATAACTTTTGAGACGTTCAATTCGCACCTGGGTTCTGACCCTGCTCGGAACTACGATCGAAACATTGGGAGAATTATAACGCCCTATGGCATCCGTAATATCATAAAATTAACGATCTGATTTTGTACGTGACAACTGCCATACTGGACCGGGTATTACGATTTATTAAAAGCGTCTCTCAGCATTCAAAACTATTTGATTTTATCGAATTCATCTGCTTTTGAACGACTCTTAAAACTTTAACCAATTTTTAAACCATTTTTATGATAATTTGACAACTATTGGACATTTGATATCTACTTAGCCTCATTTCGAGGAGATTCCAGACTGTATTGTAGCTAAAGTTCAATTTCTACATTCTCATCAGAGAAGGTATTAGATTTATGTAAAATTTGACCCCTTAGTTTTTGTCAAATGTCCAGGTTTTGAGACCCCCTGAATCCGAAAAACAGGTTTTTACGAAGGTGCATTTGTATGTCTGCATGTATGTTTGTATTTCTGTCTGTGAACACGATTGCTGTTGAAAAAATAAATCTATTGGATTGGCCTTCAGTACACTTATTTAGTGTTTTAAACTAAAGGTCAAGTTCGTTAGCCAGCCATTTTGGATGAAAATTCAAAGAGTGGGCATATTTTGAATATTTTTGAGACCATTTTTTTCAAAATTCAAAATTTCTCTGTACGTTTATTCATAGTATTCAAAAAAATTAACAATTTATCCCAATGACTTTTTTCGAAATATTAAAAAGTACTGGAGTTAGAACATTTTCAAAATCCAAAAAAACACTAAAATGAACAATTTAAGCCAAGCAACGCATGATACGAAAAAAAGTCTGGAGAAGAAAAACGTTGATTTTTGAAAGTCTTACAGGACTATGATAACAACTATTTAATTTGGTTGAAAAGTTGAACATTCCAAATTTGATCGTACCAAAAGTAATGAAAAATCCAAAAATTCCATTTTTTGGTCAAACTATACAAGATACAAAAAAAATAAAAAAGCTCAAATTGCGCACCCTGGAAAGAACTAAAAATTTATAATAAATCACTTTTCGATACATGCTACGAAAAAAAATGAGACAAAACTTGTTCATCCAAAAAAGAGCTATAATTTTTTATACGACACGTAGTTTTTGCTTTAGTCGTAAAAAATAACATTCTAATTAAAAATATTAATTTTGTTTGAAAAAACAACACAGGGTATGGACTTAAATTACTAGACAACAGTTGTTCGCCTAAAAAGATCTATAAATTTATTATTAATAATTTTTCGATAGGACGAGTAGATTTTCTTTTAATCGTAAAAAATAAGATTAAACATTAAAAAATTAACTTTTTAAAAAAAGCACAGAAAAGACGGAAGAGGACATAGGCTCCTATATAAGACCCTATATAGGTTCCTATATTAGACCCTATACAGGTGTGCAATAGTTTTTATTTAATCGTAAAAAACAATATTAAAAAATTTTCTTAATTATAAAAACAAGGAAATAAGAATTAGTATGATTCAATTTTTATGTGTATTATGAATTCTAATGATATATACGAGGTGTGTTCAAAAAATAAGGTGACTTTATGGTTTTCTCAAAAAATATTCATTCATTCCTCAATATTTATGTTGTCCCCTTCAAAGTAATCCCCCTTAGATATAATACACTTGTGCCAACGCTTTTTCCAATCATCGAAGCACTTCTGATAATCATTTTGTGGTATAGCCTTGATTTCTTTCAGCGATGCAGTTTTTATCTCCTCAATCGTTGAAAATCTATCATGCGATGGATCTTTTGATAAAAATTAAGCAGTTTTGGAACGAATTTCGCTGACACGTCTCATGCCCAAAACGTCCAAAAAGATAGCATGGCATGAGCCAACCGATATGCCAACATCTTCAGCAACTGCTCTGATGGTAATTCGGCGATTTTTCAACACCATTTCTTCCACTGCTTGAACGCTTTCATCTGTTGTTGACGTGCTGGGACGTCCAGGGCGAGCTTCGTCTTCCACATCCTGTCGGCCTTCTTAAAACAGCTTGTACCACTTATAAACATTTTTCTTACTCAGAGTAGATTCACCGTATGCAACTCTCAACATTTCAAGAGTTTTAGAGCACTGGATTCCATTTTCACACAAAATTTAATGCAAACTCTTTGCTCCATTTTTTTCGAAAGAAGAAAATCGCCGATCACACCAAACCCTTCTAACCTTTTACGCCTCTGCCAGAAAAAAACACGTGCTATAAAGTCAAAACTGTGAACATATGATCGTGACGAGTGTACCAACACAACAAAACAAAAAATTTATAACTTGAATGTACGTAGCCCGCGAAAATTGAAAAGTCACCTTACTTTTTGAACACACCTCGTATTTATTGAAATCATACATGTTTCAGAGCAGCTTAGAATAAAATTTAAAGCAAAAAAAGAAACAAATGCAAAATTAAACATGATAAATACAATTTCCTTTTTATTTTGCAATTTTTAAACCAGTTATCCCTGGTAAAGTATCATAAAAAATGTATTATAATTGATATAAAAGTGTTGTGTATAATGTAGAAAATTTGACATGTTGGATAAAATCGAGTACGAAGCACGAGATACGTGATGGGAATGTGTTATTTAAAGTCAAAAGAGCTTTAATAAAAGAGAATCAACATCACAAAATTACAGTTGTCGGTCCGTTCACCTTTGAGTTTAAAAGGTCTGTGCCCGAATGCGGAAGAAATACAAAGACTAAGCGCGGAGTGTGGTTGCCATCAGTCGCGTGCCGTAGGTGCTCTCAAACTATCGAGCTAAGCTTTTTTAATGAAAAAGAATTCACAATCACAAAATTGCAGTGGTGGATGTTTTAAGTTTTAATTTTAAAATGGTTGCGCAAGAATGTGCGAAAATATAAAAGCCGAGCGCGTAGCGTGAGGTAAATACATATTCAAGCGCGAAGCGCGAGATAAATGTACAATCAAGCGCAAAGCGCGAGATAAATACAACATCAAGCGCAAAGCGCGAGAACCAACAGTCGCTCGCCCTAGGCGCGATCAAACTGGTGAGCGAAGAAAATGTGCCCACGTAGCGGGTAGATTTTTTCTGTTAAAGTTCCTAAAGCAGGCCGATGTTGGAATGTGAGAATCGAAAAGCGAAAATAAGTCGGTCTTTCTCCCACGCTATTTCAATCCTTATCAATCAAAAAATGAATGGAAGGATTTTTTAACCTAATTTTACGCAGGTAAAGCATATTTGTACCTATATATAAGTATAAGTGGTAATGAGAAGGTTGATTATGGTGTTTTGTTCATTTTGAAGATAGCGCATTTAAGTGCACTTGATATCTTTCCCAAAAAGATCTGTGTAGCTGTAGATTAAAAAAATTATTATTTTTTCTAATTTTCAAAATTATGCGTATTGCTATGACCCCTATATATTTTTCAATTTTGTAAGATGTGCAGAAATATTGTATGGCGCATATGAGCGCATGAGGAGGGGACTAGCGTGTCTGTCCTTGCTCTCACGTAGCACGTTCTATAAATGTTTGGGTTTTATAGCAACTTTTTTTATTTTTGACGCACATAAGCGCATTTCCGACGCAATTGATTAAATACAAAGAATGTAAAATTATAAGTGCGGGAAGGCTTTTGCAACTGACCTTATTATTTTGTAAAAATACAGCTTGTGTATATGCATGCCTATTATTTAACTATAAGAAAGAAATATGCATGAAATTCAAAATTACACCCCGTTTTTTTAAATCGATCTGTGAATGATAGTTCGATATTATGTTTTTAATGTTGCTACGAATAATTTATAAATTCCCTTTGTTTACTTTTCTTAGATATGGAAGTGTCTCCTTTGACACTTTTGGTTTCGCGAGAAAATTCAGGTGCACTTCATTGCGCGAAATTCTAAACTTTTGAAATTTTCTATCCTTTATCATAGTAATTAGTATAGAATACAAAATGGTACCATTTTCGTGATTCGTTTTATAATCAGAAGATAAAATATTATCATGTCTAACAAATAAACTATTTTTTTTATTTTATAATAGCATTTTTTGTTGCCTCTAAATTTCACATATAATGTCATAAATCTGAAGTATGTTTACAAATTCAGACTCATACATGAGGTGTTGCGAAATTCAAATAAAATTAGAATAACATAAGAGATAGCGACTTGGATATACCTTTGAACATTTTAAAAAATACACATTCTTCATAACTGAGTTAACCTTAATTCCGGAAATGACAACTGCGATTGGTATTCTGTGTGTCTTCATAGTAACTTACGCTAATCTTATCGGTAAATATAATAATGTATATAATGTCAAATGCATTTTCATACACAGTATATTTATTTCCTATTTGAGATCATTTTAATTAAAATAACTTATTGTCTCCCAATATACTGAATAGAAAATGTACATCTTTGCACGAAGCAACTTTGTACAAGTGGAAATGTGCACGTTGATGGTCAGAGAGTTAATTGTGCACACCGAAGTGTAGTGTGACAACTGTGCATTTTTAAATTGGCACGTGCATTTATGGTACACTCCCAAGAGTGTAGAAGTACAGATAGGACACTCCCAAGAATTTTGCACCTTGAAATTTACACGTGGACATATGTTACTCTCTCAACTTTGCACGCTCACAGATGGTACAATTCCAACTGTGTACGTATACCTTATAAGCGATGCTGGTGCAATTTTATCAAATGTATACATGCGTACTAGAGAATTGTCGCATTTCCACCTACACAGTAAACTGATATATGGTTTATGACTGCACAATACAATCGTATAAAATTTATGGCTGCGCTCTAAAGTATTTTCGTATTTCCGGCTGCGCATTAGAATGACACATGGCTTACGGTTGCGCAGTACAATTGTATGATACTAATTGCTGCGCAGTAAAATAAGGTCGCACGTTTACCTGCGAATTAAGCTTACGCACACTGTTAGAAAAATCTGTACGAGGTTTAATATACCTGAGTGTGAAGCAAATATGCACTACCACTACTGAAATATAACATACATTGGTGTAGTGGATTTAATATACTTCAGTATTATATTTAATATACAGGTCAATATAGCAATGTGCGTGAAAACTCAATGTGCTTTAATTTCTGTAAATCTTATCAATCGAAAATTACTGCTAAACTTATTTTGAATTTTTGAAAAATGGAATTATCTGATTTTTCTCGTAAGTGATTAACATAAATGTATATGAAATATAATATACTCGCCCTTAATCCCAATTTCATACGCTTGATATATTAATTTTAATACACATGGGTATATTAAATTTAATATTATTTTTAACAGTGTATAGTTCATTGATAAGAAGCATAACGTTATAAATGTACGACGTCGCATTAAAGTTATGTAGCATTTTTGGCTGTGCAGCAGACTGGTATGCGATTTATTTTTGCGCAATACAACTGTATGATAATTAAGGCTGTGCAGTGGAATCATATAATTTTTATTTATGTGCAGTATAATTTATCTTTATTGAAGAATGGATTTGATTATAAATTTTTCATGTAATTAACTTCTGGAAATATGATATATATGAAAGTGGCGAAAAGAACTATGATAACGATTTGAACTGCATGGAAAATTTAACATAACGAAGTTTCAATGCATAACACGGTTTCTCTTCAGGTTAAAAAGTATCTGAACAATACGTAATTTTTTATGTAAAAATAGTGCGGGATAAAAATAAAAATAATGAAACATGAAATGAGCCAAATGGCTAACCATTGATGTATGAGTAAAAATAGATTCATGTCGTTAAAAATCAAGTGACAGACATTGTAATTGTGTAATTGTAATTATGTTTTGAATGCTCGAATAAATACAAAAGGAAAAATTTATCTAAAGTTGAGTGTATACAAAATCCATGATACATGTGTTTTTGGAGCAGTCTGTTGTTGTAAAAAAAACATTATTTTAGACTGCTCTTTAATGTGAAAATTAAAAAACATTATTTTTGTGTAAGAATGTAGTAAACACTCCAACTCTCTTTCAAATATACTTGCACTGTTAAAAATATATCAGATGGTGTACGCAGTCTCCAAGAAATGATGGGCGTAAAAATAGGATATTTATTATATGTTTATCGATAAAGTAGTTAGGGTAGTTATTTTAAAATAAATACTTCCTGACAATATTTAAGTTGCTAGGATGAAAAATAGATTCAGATAAGAGTATAGCCATATCTACTAGCATTTTAAGTACGCCAATCTTGTCTTAAATAGCGTGGTCTGAAACAAATTTTAAAACTCCTTTAATATGTTTTCTGCTGAACCAATTTTTAATGATACTATTGTTAGGATCTCAAATGAGTTCAAGGTTTTAAAAGATTACGCAATTATTCTCTTCGCTACTTTCATCAAAAGCATAATTGTACAAAATGTAATCTTGCGCAATAGAATAATGTCGGGTTATCGGCTGCGCAGTAGAATATTATAGGTTTTATGGCCGCGGATTAGAATTGCACGACACTTAAGGCTAAACGTTAATGGAATGTCACGCGTATAACTTTGCAGAAGACTTATATAGGTTCATCAGTGCGCTGTATAATTGTATAAAATATACGGCTGCGCTCTATAGTCACGTCACATTTCCGGATGCGCATTAGACGTAACTCGAATTCGTAAATATAAATGAAAGATACATCTGCTACAGTTCATTAGTTGTTATGTTACTCTAGTGCGCGACATTGCATCCGATGTAACGATAAAGTACCTTCATTTATTTACAAATTTACTGCGCAGAAATAACTACCATATAACTAATACGCAACCTCAAATTCAAGTAAAACCTTCACATCTGACACACTCTCAACTGTGCGCGTATATGGAAGGGAGCCTCACAACTGTGCATATTGAAATTTAGATGTGCACATTAGATGTACTCTCAACTGGGCACTCAGTTACGAAAACTTTTGGAATTTTTGCCTAAAACGCTTCAGATGCCTTATATTTCCAGAAGTTTTCGGTAATGTCTAAAATGACTAGACCTTGTTTGTAATTCCAAAAATTCATCATAACTTAAGTATTATATTCAAAAATATCCAAAAAGTGTGTTTCGATTGTTCCTCATATCGAAAATTCTCTGCATTTGTTACAAAAAATATTAGGTGGAACATGTACTTAAAATAGGCAGTTCTATCTCTTGTAAAGTTTAAAATAGTTGTCATCGGCTCGTCATCAACTCATTTCTGGCATGCTTCTAACTGGCCCACCACTGGCCTCTAACTGGCTTACGTCGACTCATCTTCGGTTTGTACAGCAAACTTCTCATTTGTGTAAAGCTGCCTATTTTTCGCACTTGAAGCATAATCTACTTTTCCATCTTATACTCTAGTAGATTTAAGTTCCAAAGTTATTAAATTGGTCGCACTAGACGAGCACTGGATGAGCAGTCGAAGCATCAGTGGTATTAAACAATTTAATGAATTAGAAAATTTATCAATCTCTCTCAAAACGACGTAAAAAATATTAGGTAGCAAATAATTGAATGAATTTTGTTATTCAAAAAGGGTTTATGAAACAGGGAGATTAAAGATATGATCTCAGCCCTTGAAACAAAATGAAAAATATTTTTCCCTTGCTTAAATACAAATGAACACACATTTTTTTGAAAACAGTTTATGTTTAACATTCATTTTCAACTCACGGAACCACTTAAAAATGAGAGACTGTTTGTCGATTAAACAATTGATTTCCTTTAACCTAAAATTTGAATAGGATATTTTTTTCACAGATTTCACTAAATACATCTTAGGTAAGCTTCTGAATCATTAAAATTAACTTAAAGAATTCTACATTTGAACTCGGATAATAGGACCCTGCTTCTTAATAGATTTTCTTATCTCATGTTTCATTCTAGAAATTATTTTTCGAGTGATAGATTTTTTAAAAGAACATTAAAGTGTTAACTAAGGGCGATGTAGACATTAATTTAAAAATATTTATGATTTGCCCTAAATTCAGTTACTATTCCTACTTAAAAATTTTCCATAAAAAAACTAAAAAATACGCATTTGGATATACACAGATACCGATTATAAAATATAGAAACTGATAGAGAAGGGGAATTGGGTATGCAATCAGCTAAGTAAATTGAAGCTGTTACCATTGTCTTCAAGGCGATTTCCAATCTCTTCTCGCACTCATTTCGATTTTCTGTCTCTAAAAATGGAATTGCTGTTTTCTCTGTAAATTAAGAACTATTATTTACTAAATTAATGCAAAAGTGATTATTCGAATTAATTTTATATTTACACGTTCTTCTTACAGAATTAGTTTTGCTACATAAAGACAACGCAGTTCATCCTGAACCCGTTAAACTTATTGGTGTTCATCATTATGAAGTATATCAAAACGGTGTGTCGGTACGTTTAGCTATGATCCCAGCCGTTTACAGAATGGGCAAAGAGAATAATTACATCATTGGAATTATTGGAACACATGAAAATTTATTGCCACTCAATGCACCTCGAGTGGATTTTGATAACAACTTAGGAAGGGTTAAAGTACGCATAGATGGCGACATTGCGAACGTGACTGAAGGGATACAATGGTTAGAACCTTTAAGTCGTCGTTTTTTTCGACGATATGAAGAAAGAGGGCCAGAGCACGTTATATTCGCATTAATAACTGTATAATACAATTTAAAAGTGCAAATATGCACTACTGTCGATTAGGTTCAATCATTTCTTGTAGTAGAAAAATATATAAATGTATTTCAATGTTTCTATTCTTCCTAATAATGAATAGTATATTATGTAAAATCGTGCATGTACCTGGTTTGCTTGATATAAAGAAAAAATGTGATTATACCTTACAATAAAAACTTTTCGTTGTATTGTGTAATATGCTATGAAATACAAAACTAATTACATTGACGAATGAGATAGCAACTACAGGAATATATTTCGAAAGATGTTTAGGACTATTCATTAACTAAGTACAGGACAAATCTGTTTGCTACAAGTGCCCTTATGAGGGCCAAAGAACATCCAGCATTCCTAAGGCTGTGTCACTTGCTCCTAAAAAGAGCGTCGCGTCACTCCAGACAAGCCCTGATCATGCCCTTGTGAACCGTGAGAATAAGAGAAGGATAGGCCCCCCAGTGGACCCTGAAAATGGCACGCTTGATATTAACAGCTCATTGCCCCTTAATCTCCCATTTCATGCAACAATACCTCTTTACTTATTCCATTCCTTTCCACCTACTCACACTCCCCCAAACCCTTTCCTGCATAATTCACATATCCTCTTCTCTCTAGAAAGCCAGTACCTAATAAAATCCTGCATCAGAGGAGGAGCCTCTGATTTCTCTCTTTGCCCCCCCCCCCCTCTTTCTCTCTATGCCGTTCATCCTAACCACCTCATATACCTTTATTCCTTTGCCGTGCATCCTTTTCACTTCATCCGTCTGAAATCCATGCGTTTTAAAATATCTTTCACTTTCAACATCCATCTTCCCACTCCCTTTCCTGTTCTCCTTCTCGCACCGACACTTCCTAACTAGTTTACTCCCCCTCTTTTCCAAAAATTTCGCTTCATATTTACAGGCTCGAGTTTCCGTTATAATACCCAAGCTGGTGCTTCCCATCTCCCTCCTGACAATGTAATTAGACCTATTCCTTGCCAACTCTAGTGCTCACTTTACATACCTTCCATTTATCACCTTACATTTACTTCCACCCCTACACCTCCACTTTATAATATAAAACACTCATAACTAGTGACTCGAAGAATTTCATTCTCCTTTCAAAATGATCTGCGAACGGCTTCTTTCCCAGCCCCACACCTGTTCCATCAATAAATTTGCCCTTCTCACTCTCTCTCTTTTACATGACCACCCATTTCTCCATTCCTCCGAAACATGAAGCCTAGGTAAACAAACTTTTTAAACTCTTGCACCGTCTTTCTTTTCGATTTCCACTCACCTTCCTCAACCCTCCCACCTCCTTTCCTGATCACCATAACCTTGGACTTCCACATTCAGCATCAGCCTATTCTTATAAAGGTATCTTCTCGACCTCTTTATTATCTACTTTAGGGCTTATTCGCTCTTTGCTAGCCGCACTATGTCATCTACATATACAAGTAACCTTATCCTTACCCCTCCTACCTCAAATCCTCCTACCACTACGGTCGCTAGCCAACAGCACACATTGTTTGTTGATATCGCTGAAGCACAACGGATCAAAAGGGAGATCAAACGCTAGACATTTAGCAACAAGAAAGCTGTGTAAGTAACTAAAAATTGATATTTTGTCCTATTGAAAACTTTAAGTGCATTTTCTCAAGTTTTTATTTTCAAGATTTTTCTAAATTGGCGGGCTTGATTTCTAAAATAAAAAACAAACTGCCTATTGAGTTGAAACACAGTTTTTTTCAGTATTAAATTCTCTTATAAGTGAACTAAAAGGATCATTAAAAAAGTCGTTTTAAATCTCTTTTACAGCACTTTGAAAAAAATGATGATACACGATTTTTTCTGTTTTTTCTTAGTTCACAAAGAGGAAAATTATATGCCAATGATATTTTTTTTCAGAAAAGAGTTATAAACTGCATCTTTCCGACAGATTGGAAACTGCAGTCGCAAGGCGCTTATGGAATAGGCTAACAAGTTTGCAGCTATTCATTGTTTGATGTTGAAAGATTTTTTGTATACATTTAAAATATAGATTAAAATATTCTTCAAAGTTCTATTATTCCCTTCTGCTAAACTAGATAATGAGATACAGAAATATATCGCCCTTACGAAGTAAACGCTAGCACTCAAATTGATTTTCATTAAATTATTCATTAAATGTTCACAGTGATGGTATTTTTCAAATTCTAAGTACCATATCTTAACGCTATCAAATGTCCTAATATCAAGAATTAAAAATAATTTTTTTCTCTTTGTAAAAAATTTGTTTTTCAGTTGTAACTTTTCGAATTATCTTAATTTATTGTAATAAGGATCTTTTGCATCAAACCAAATTCAGTAATTGATAAATTTAAGGAATTCCAGTAAAGCGAAGTAGATACCATTAAAAATACGAAACAAAATTTAAAATTTAATTAAAATAACTAAAGGTTTCCAAATCTTTATATTAATATATTATCAAATTGGAACTGTAATAATCAAGTTAAAAATTAAATAAAATTTAATTTTGAAAATATTTAAAAGTAAGTATTTTTAAATCAAAATGGTGAAATTAAAAGATTTAATCAATAGTTGGTTCATTTTAAGCGCAATGGTTCAATTTTCAACTTCTTAAGTTCTGATATTCTTAGTTTAAAATACTTAGTTCTAAAATCTTCTGTCACAAATTTTTCAATTTTAAGCAAAGATTTTTAAAATGCAGTTCTCACTACTTCAACAATTAAAAATTAAAAGGGATTTGATTTCAAAGTTGTGGATAAAGAGCGTTTTCAGTTGATCAAATTCAATTATGAATTAGTATTTTTTAATCAAAATATACATTATGTATTATATAATTATCAATAATTAATTTTCCAATACAACTCTAAAACCGTTCAAAAAATGCAAGCGTCCAAATGATTCAATTTCAAAAATTCAAATAGTTTTAGTCTCAAATATTCCATTTTCAAGCCATAAAAATAAAAAATGTATTAATTAGAAAAAAGAATAATGATTTAATTGGTAGGAATATTTGACTGTGCAACTAAAATGAGCAATTATAAATCAAATGTTTAAAACCGGACATTTTTAAATAGAAAGCCTTGATTCATCAAAATTTCAAAGAGGTAAAAACTTTGAACGTTACTATTTTAATTGTATTTATTCTGAAAATCTTTAACTTTTAAGCAAAATAAAAAGATCTGGATGTATAAATTGCAATTCAACACTTAGTAGCCCATTCACAACAAAAAAGTCTAGTACAATTTTTCAGGTTTGGACAAAGAATTTAGAATCCTTTTAAGAATAGTACAAGGTTTTATAAGAATAACAAAAAGTTCTTACGATTCCTAGGAAAACTAAAATGCACTTTTTATTTACACAAAATAATCTTAGAAGAATATTTCAAAATATTTTAAAAGACATCCGAAATTGTCAAAAAAGATTCTGGGATATTTTCGGGAAAGTTTTGTAATTTTGTAGGTTTTTAAAAAAATGTACGAAAACATTTGAATCATTGAAAAAAATGTAGCTTTTTGACGATGCGGAAATACATTTTTTTATATTTAGGGGTTCTGAAAGGTTTTAAAATTACACACATTTTTTGTTTATATACATCGGAAAATTTCGTATTTTTAATTTAAAAAAATAATTTTTATAAATACTTTAAAGACATTTTTTAAATTTACACAATTATCGATTTGAAGCTACGATGTGACAAGGTAAACTTTATTTACCTGTCACTTTTAAAAGGGGATTCATTTAATGATTCGCGAACGAAATGACCACGGCCAAGAACGGAAGTCTCGACCCATCAAAAATTGTTAACTGTTTATTTATACCTTCCAAACGCTTGTTGCATGGCTTACTTAACGCCTTCAAATCTCGGAGAACGATAACAACGCCATGGACTTAAAGGATGAACTGTCACTTCCAAGGGTTTGCCGAATTTACTAACGACCAGGGTGAATCACTTATCGCCAACCACATTTCCGACATCTTGTGCCTTTAGTTCCGACCCCAGAACGAGAGGGCAGGTCTTAATTTCCCATGTAATGCCCGGGGATTTATTCGCGCGCGAAATTCGAGAATGAAGTTCTCCCCAACTATGTCCGTCGGACTTCGCCGCCGCAAGGAATCGGAGTCCTTCCTGCAAGAAACTAGAGTTCGCCTCGCGTTGTGCTGACAGTCTTATAAAAGATTCTATATTTTCACTTTAGAATTAATATTAAATGAAAAGCCTGAATTTCAACTATGCAAAATAAAAAAATTGTAATTTTTATTCAGAGACTCGACGTTTCGAGAAAATGAGAAAAATGACCGTACAGTTAAAAGATCGAATATCGAGTGCTGGTTCTCGCCCACGCAGGGGCTGCGACGGATCCTCGCCCCTCCATGAAAAGGGGGTTGGGCATTAAGGTTGGGCCTCTTCTTCGTTTCGTGCTTTCGTTCGCTTTAGCTTACTTCTAATTTTCCCTAAGCTCCTGATACTTACAATTTATCTACTCGTCTTTTCTAAATTATTTTCTACATTTTAATATTGAAGAACTATCTAATCTAACTAAAAGTCATTGGGTGCTCATTAAACTTATTTCTTTAGTTGCAGGATTTAGAAATTGGAATTTGAATGCAAATTAATTAATTCAAAGTGAATCGATGCCTTTTGTTACAAAATAGAAGAAATAAAATAATGACTTTACAATTTTAAGTGATTCTGGCCTAAACTCTTAATCCTTTGCAAATATCTAGCCGCTTATTTTTACGGTTATTTTAAATTTGATCTATAAAGGTTATCTAGCTGAAACAATATAATAATAATAATAATGTCTAAGAAGTACCAATGAAATTTTCTATAATATTTTCATGCGCAGAAAGTCAATTACGAATAAATTCTTAACTAGCCTACACCTTATAGAGATCTGGGTATAAATATTATAATTATAATTCGAAGTTCCGAGCTAAATGACATTATGAATATGTCGTGATACAATGCAAATGTGAATGCTATCGTGAAAGGTTATTATCCTATCACAAGCCGCAGTGCGCCTTCCCCTTTTTGAGTCCCAGAGTCATTTCCTGTCTTTAAAAATCGAATAAAAAAGGACCTCTCAGCCGTTCCTACTAAGATTTGTCAAATTCAAGAATTTCTAATCATAAGAGTTTTTCACGCTTTCTCAAGAATTTGGAAGTGAAAAACTGGCAGAGTCTAAACATAAAACTGGACTTTAGATCCGCGTTTGAATCCATTGGAAATGTCTTGCTTGGGAGGGATTTGGTTTTATGGCTTACACATGTTCGCCAGACTCGACGGTATCTGGAAAGCCTCTTGTGGACCGCACAGGATATACTTTGTTTCCCTGAACCGAATGTTTCGAGGGGTCAAGCTCATAAAATTCTGAAGGGTGGGCATTTAATTTTTAGAACGAAATTTTGGAAATTATTTTTAGTTTTTGAAAGATTTTTCTGAATCTTGGAGAGAGAAGAACATAATCATTGAGTAGAATATTATTCTAATTAATTGAAATTACTGCGCGTAGCGCTAGAACAATACGATGAATACAGGTACTAAATCGGATTCATCACACTCGTCAAGAGAGCGCTTTTCACTCGACTGACAATTCACAGTACTCTCTCTCCATTTTGTCACCGAGGTCTGACGTCCCCATTACAACTTGCCACTCTATGGTATGGCGACCTAAAACCAGTCGAGTAACTACTCCATCATAGTTACCGGATATGGTCAGAACCAAGTTTGGGCCAATCAAAACTCTCACACTATGTCGCCATCTTGGTAACGCTGCAAATACCATGTCAGGAAGATGTCACACCACCAAACGCCGCCCTGATCTCATAAACGCGGCCTAGCCAATACCAATTAACATCGAGTAACGCCATATTGCCTCGATAACTATTGACACTAAGAAAAATTTACAACAAACGATCAGAAACATGGCAAGTGTGGTCTCATCGGTCATTGGATGGAAAATCCATTGGACGTCAACTTCGAGATTCGACTGTGCAGCAAGCGACTACAGACTAATGTAAAATGTAAAACCGATAATTATACGTATGTTGTAAATTTAGGGCACTTTAAATGTTTGCGCCTGCGCGCTTTCTGTGGTCGAAATTAGGTAATACATTATTTAGATTTGTATATCAGAGAAATGGATTCATGTTAGGTTATCGGCGTGTTTGGTCCATTTCTGTGCCGAGCGAAAAATAAATTCTTTAAATAAGTCAAAGATACCTCAGTAAGCGTTAAAGTTAAAGTACCTAATTTAGTCCTTGTTCAATTATTAGTAATTTTTTATTAACTTTTTTTAGCGATTTTTATGTAAAATTCATATTAGTTCTTTTCTAATTTCAAATTTTTCCGCCGATTGCTAAAACCCAGGAACTTTGACATATTTCAAGGATTACTTTACTTCCAGGCCGTTTTGTTTTGGAAACCGGAGAAACTCACTACTAGTAGTTATTGTGGATTGTATTGTTATTTAACAATTTATTTAGAAAATCATTGTAGAATTGACTCTTAGATGGTAGGGATCAGTAGTTCCGAGTTTCTCCGGTGGTGCGTTGCGGCTTGAGGTTCTGTGAACGCGCCCTGACGCAATGAATCTAGCGAGTTGATGATCTAGGCGCGTTGCACGGGAACTGTCACTTCACTTGCGTTTTTGGCTTTCGCCTGGTACCATCGTTGCATAATTTTGTGAAAATAAGGAATTGGACTTCAAGGTCAAATACGTAC
>NC_046657.1:17436398-17438485 GCF_010883055.1 Belonocnema kinseyi | reverse complement strand
ACGGGAACTGTCACTTCACTTGCGTTTTTGGCTTTCGCCTGGTACCATCGTTGCATAATTTTGTGAAAATAAGGAATTGGACTTCAAGGTCAAATACGTACATCGCACTTGGAAGATATTTCTTTTCCCCTTCACACCATTTTCGAACGATTAAGAATTGTAATTAGAGACTTGGCATATTTGACGAATAAAGGATCAGAATTCTAAGATGTCCAAGGTAATCTGTTTTATTTATTCGGAGGGTTCGGCTATCGCGGAGGTAAATTGACCCACAAGATCTACCGGGGCTTTACCTCCGACATCGCCTGGCTTGGCCCCTCTAAGTGTTTTCCTTGTCTAGATTTTGCGCGTTCGATCCAGTGCTTGAGATTCTTTACCTGGGGTAGAATAATGTTTAGAATTCGATTTGTACTGCGGTTTTCGGGTTTCATGTCGCCGACCACGTGGTACCGACCTAAACTCTCTTATTTGAAATTTCGGTTGTTAAAACAGGATAACTTAACTAATAATATTTAAACCACACCAAAAAAAATCATAGAGTGATATACGTATACGTACACATGCATGCGTATACATATACGTATATATTACCAATTCCGATCTGCCATTTCAAAGGATGGAATAAACCACTTTTACAATGGATAGAATTGAAGATTATTTTGTAATTGTGTACTTTTCAATTTACAATTCAATTGCAAAATTAACGCGCGAACCGTAAAGCTTGCAGGTATAACGAGAATCTGCAGACATTTTATTTCAACTCAACAGAAATTAGTTATTCAACAGCAAAGTTAAAAAAATTTGTTGCTAAACTTTTCCGTGATACCATTTCTTCTAAGACTTTCAAACTCATTAAAAAAGGTCATGAATTAATGTAATAACTTACTAAAAATAATTTTCAGTAATTAAGAATGACAACAAAAATGGTTAATAATGTTATAAACAAGTTAATTAACAAAAGTCATTTTTTCGTGATTTGAAATGATAAGTTAGATTTAAACCCATAGCTTTTGTATAAATTATCACAGATAATGATGTGCGCTTACAATAAACTAAGAATAACTATAATTATTAGCAGTTATTTAAACGATTTTTGTAAACAAATGCATATTTTGATCATTATTTGATGAAAAGGCTTGATTTTTTTTTAGTGGAATCAACTTAAACTGATTCGCAAAATATTTCTTGTGATCATATTTTTCATATTGACCAAAAAATGAAACATGGAATCTTAAGAATCCCATATAATTAGTATAGGGAACAGCAACGCCCTCTAAAGTAGTGATTCTTTTTTGGTTCTGCCGAGATGGCACGTTGTCATTTGGACACGTCGATTTTTACCATTTTTTCTTTAATGGGATTGATTTTTTTTGCAAAATCAACTTGAAATGTCTTGCCAAAGATACCTTGTGTTCATATTTTTCATGTTGAATAAAAAGTGTTTATTATTTTAACAAGTTTTATAAAAAAAATTTACATTTTGTCTATTATTTCATAAATGGGATTGATTTTCAACATTTTTATTTCAGACACTTCCAAACTTTAAAAACAATGTATTCGGCTAATAGAATTAATTAAAAAAATGTTGCTACTCCTTTTTATAAATAAAAAAATTTGCGTAAAGAATTTTAGTTTATTTTTTGTATGACTACTTATCTTTGTGGTATCATCTTTTGCTTGGAATTGGTTCCACGTTGTGGTATTTGCAATGTCTTCTACTATATCTCCAAGAAGAGAAGCTATATGGTTATTTGTATTAAGGTAATGTGGACATGCTATTGTTCATCCGATATTAGTATCAATATAAAGTAAATCATTCAGAAAACGTGTTGCGTCTTCTAAAAGCTGAAACACTGAGAACAAAATATGTGTGCTTCATTGCATGGATTTTAGCTACATATGGTAAGTTGTTTATATGCTCTGATCAAACCCCACTAATATTTCAGCGAGAAGATGCTTTCTGTCTAATAAGAATATTACACACCTTTCCATTAATCATTGTACACTTTATGTCAAAGCTTATATCAAAACTCATTCCACTGAAATCAATGGAATAGGTACGAACATTTTTCAGTAGCTTTATCTTA
>NC_046657.1:17434256-17436298 GCF_010883055.1 Belonocnema kinseyi | reverse complement strand
TTCCATTAATCATTGTACACTTTATGTCAAAGCTTATATCAAAACTCATTCCACTGAAATCAATGGAATAGGTACGAACATTTTTCAGTAGCTTTATCTTATGGTTGTATTCTTTCTTCACAAGGGAATCAGTTTCTTTAAGGAAATTCAATTTAATTATCCTACAGAAATTGACAGATAAAGGTGTTTTCTTTGGCCAAATCATCTCGCCCTTTTGAGAGCCACATAATATGCACAGTCCGATTTAGGATCCTAACAGTGTTGCATATCAGGTCACTATAAAAATATGATAGCAGGGATCCTTCTCCAAGAAATTTCGAATTATTTTCACAAAAAAATTAATCCTATTCACAATAAAATGATTCAAATGTGAATTTGTTTAAAAAGGTAGCGTTTGTTGTTCACTATGAAAAATATGACCGCAAAGTGGTTTTGTTAAGACATTTGAAGTTGATTCCGCAACAAAATCAATCCTATTCATGCAAGAGTGCTTAAAATGTACATTTGTTTATAAAAATTGTCCAAATGTTCATTTGTTTATTAAAATTGTTTTAAAAATTAACATTTTTTGGTCAATATAAAAAATATGATAGCACGGAGTGTTTGGAGAAGCATTATAAGTTGAATCTCCAAAAAAATCAAGCCTTTTGATCAAAAAATGGTCAAAATGTACATTTGTTTATAAAAATTCTTAAAATAATTGGCTATAATTAGCTATTTATAGTTTATTTCAAGCGCGCATGATTATCTGTGTAACTTCATACAAAAGCTGTGGGTTAAAATAAGGTAACCACTGCGTATCACAAAAAATGGCATTTGTTAATTAATTTGTTTATAACATTCTTAACTAGTTTTGCTGTTACTCTTACCCTCTAAAAATTATTTTTAATCAGTTATTACATTAATTTGTGACCTTTCTTAATGAATTTGAGAGTTTTAGAAGAAATGGTATCACGGAAAAGTTTAGCAACAAAAAGTTTTAACTTTGTTGTTTAATAACGAATTTCTGTTTAGTCAAAATAAAATATCTGCAATTACTCATTATACCTTGAAGTCATACGATCATTTCTAAAAAACACTGTCGAAACATGTTTTTCAATTTCTATAATAGGTCGCATGTTCCAGACATGTTCATATTTATAATGTCAATTTCGCAAATAAGTTTTACTGATTATAATATTCACTTTCTTGCTTCTTGAAACTATTTTTAGACAAACTAGTAAGCACCATAGCACTTTTTAGTACGATAATTATTTAAAATACAGATTAATAACATTTCGTATTTAAAATACTAATTTTTCGACTGAAGCTTATTAGAGACTATCATGGAAATTGAAAATTTCAGTATTTCAATATGAATAACTCGAATATTTCAACATTTTTCCGCGTTTTGATATACAACTATACTAAACTTTGATTCGTTTTTTATAATTTATACAAATAGAAGGTCTCTTCGTGTATAAAAAATACTAAGACTTCGTATTATCAATAGAGTTATCGCCTTAGTCCCTCGATTGTAACCTAGTTTAGTAATTTTTTCAGTACCAAGTTTCTCAGTGTATTCGAGTGTAAACCCTTATTAAAAGTTCAAAACTGTAAAATAGTAAAATAAAAATGTATTATTGACTCATGGATATTTCATTGACGGCATTGAATTGGAAAGGGTTGAGGCAGCCCCATGGCTCTTTTCTGGAGTTCCATGTAAAATATTTCTCATGAGAGTTGACCGTCGCCGTGTGGCGGCGCCAGCTATGCAGTTGGCCTAGAATTCAAACAATGCACAGCGAAAGTTTTAAAAAAAATGTTCTGATAGTTCTGGGTAAAAGATTGTTATCTTTTTAATTTTATCTTTAGGATTTTCTTGAATCTATTGAATTACAAATAATTTTCGAAAATCGAAAAATTCACTACTTTTAGACGTAAATCCCAGTGTATTCATACTAAGGACAATAAATTATTATTCATGCGTAGTTGAATTAAACATATAATTATTTGTTTATTTTTTGAATATCCGAAAAGAAAATAGACAAAATTTTATAACA
>NC_046657.1:17431899-17434156 GCF_010883055.1 Belonocnema kinseyi | reverse complement strand
TTATTTATTAATTTAAATTAATTCCGAATTTCCAAATATTTTAATAAGCATATTATGTATTTTAATGAACGCAAATTCTTACCTTATTTATTATTTATTAATATTATCATGTTATTTGAAGTTCAAAAAATTAACTTTGTTAAAAATGATTTTTAAATCAAGAGGAATCAGCTAATGTTAATTGGAACTAATTTTGGAAAAGACCTCGAGGTGAACTTTTGAAAAAAATATTTCGGGTTTTCTTTATTTCACAATAACTATTTAGAGCTTGATCTTTTTTTTCTTTTAAAGGTGTTGGTTCAATCCGACTTTGAAGTTTTTTAATAGGTACGGCCCTGATTCCATATATATATTTTTCGAAGGTTTTGTGAATGAAAGAAGGAGATCTTATTGAATATCCGGGGTTTTGCGAAATCCTCAGTTCAATAAAATGCCGAGAAATAAAAAAAAATTGTTGAGGAAATGATTATTTTCCCAACAAATATGAATCTTGGTCGTCCAAGCCAAATAATAATTTTTAATGCTTCCCCGGCGAATAAATTATTTATCAGAAAAATACTACTGGGAAATAAATATCATGCAGACACTTTTGGAATAATTTATTTGTATAATCGTGATTTTTTTCACATTTTCGCGGGTGATAATCATCATGGATTATCACATAGCTGGCTGATGCACTGTCTACTGCAGCGACGGAGGAAATGAGAATCAGTAATATTTCTCAAAAAAATAATTTATTCGCCGTTAAAGCATTACAAATTATTACTTGACATGTTTACAATACGACAAAAAAGTTGAGAAAAAGATGCGAACTCACGGCGGCGTGGTCACCAGTCTGACGCTGGTCCACTGGACCAGCGGATCTTGATGTCAGTTCATGCGCGCGAACCGGTGGAGTTTCTGCACCCTTGGCTAATGTGATTTACAAGTGCTCATAGTTCTTACAAGGGGCCAAAAAATCCGGGACACATGTCCTATTATTTTTGAAGTAATATCGATTGATGATAGTCAAATCAAAAAGTCAATGTCCCAGAAGAGGTTTTCGCCTTTAAGAATTGTAGTCTTGACCCACGTTCCCCACAGGGCATGTCAGTTCTCACTGCTTTTTGCTCCATTTCACAACGTCTTTAGCAAAATTTTAGGACACCATCTTCAAGAACTGGCCCTTTGGAAGAGCCGTGAATCTCTAGAATTCTTCAACTATGTCAGAATTGTAAGTGAAAAAATAAATTAGCAAACAATTCTAATCTTTCAAATGCTGCCATCTGATACCCGCTGGTTTCTATCTTTCGCCAAATTCATATTTGTGGGGAAAATAATCATTTCCTCAACCATTTTTTTTTATTTTTCACCATTTTATTGATCCGAGTATCTCGCAAAACCCCGGATATTCGACAAGTTTTCCTTCTTTCGTTCACAAATCCTTCAAAAAAAATATATATGAAATCAGTACTCTACCTATTTAAAAAAATTCAAAGTCGGCTTGAACCAATCTGAAAATCATAAAATTTCATCGGTGTCTGTATTTCTGTCTGTATGTCTGTCTGTATGTCTGTCTGTATGCCCGTATGCATGGTTACCTGAATGTTGTAGCCACGCCAACTTTTGAAGGATCTGTCCAATCAATTCAGCCTTTGATACACTTCTTAAGGTTCCAAAATGAAGGCTAAGTTCGTTAATATACTTTTCAAAATTTTGAAAGTGTTCAGAAACATAAAAAGAATTACAAATTATCCTAATGAAATTTTTAAATTCGATCGAACTTCAAAAAGTTATATGCTTTTAAGCATTTTAAAAATTTTCTAAAAAAGGAAAAAATTTTTTTTAATAAGTTAGGAAATCTCAATCCAAATTTCTACTAGATGCAAAATAAATGTTTTTCGAAACTATTGTCATGAAATTTTTTAATTAGACAAAAGTTCCAAAGTTGAATCCTTTTCAAAAATATGCAATTTTGATTTTTTGAGAGATCCATAAGTTTAAAACGTTATTTTAGTAGATTTGTAAAAGATTTACAAATTATCTTGATGATGTTTTTCAAGTGGAAATGAATTATCGAGCGCGAAGCACGAGTTTCTTAATGAGAATGTAATCGTCAAAGCCGTAGATGCTTTGAGAACCTTTTTTGAAATAAAATCGAAAAAAATTTTGTTGAAATTTATGGCTGTAATTCCTCAGAAGTTTATATTGCGAGAGCGTACCCTAGCGCCTTAGGCGCGCTCAAACTTGGCGTGAAGCGACGCGTTCGCAGCGCGCA
>NC_046657.1:17430390-17431799 GCF_010883055.1 Belonocnema kinseyi | reverse complement strand
ACTTAATTTTTTGATAAAAGAATTTTTACAATTTTTGTAGGGATCAGAACGAAAATATGTTACATTTATGTAAGATCATTTCGACGTTTATTAAATAATAACGTTTAGGAATGATTGGGCCAATGTAACAATAATAAGTGATAAGACTGTTTTCTTCTCATTATAATGAAATGTATTAGCATTATTTTTATGTAAAATTGGACTTTTTAGTTTTCATTAAATCTCCACTGATCAAAATCTCCTGAGTCAGAAAAAAACATTTTCGTTTGTTTCTTTGAATTTTGTAAATACTATAACTCTAGCAATTTTTTTTTTATCAAAAAAAGTAATTAGGAGCAAATGTTCATATTTCCAAGTTGCTTTTTGGATTTTTATCAAAAATGGTTGGCTAACAAACTTGACTTTCAGTTTCAGACACTAAAAAAATATACCAAGGGCCAATCTGATAGATTAATTTGAAAGTTGAAAATGTACTATGTGTTGATGGTGGCCGTGTGGCGGCGCCAGCTAAGCAGTGGGCCTATTATCGTTGCAAATGCATGTCAAAATCAAAGATCTTTGGTAAAATAATAACATTGAATTAAATAAAATGATAAAAGTAGTTTACTGATAATGTTAAATAATCGTTGGGTTTTTCTAATGATGTTTGCGACATTTTCCATTTTCGAAGTGAAAGAAAACTGAAAAAAACTGCTTTTAGATAAAGTATCCGTAGTGTTCAATTTTAAAATAAAAATGGTGGAATGCGTTTGTTTTTATTGTAAATCCGGATAAAAAAGTAATCAGGAACAAGACAAAGCTAACAAAAACAAAGTCTTTCTCTTTTTAAAAATATTATTTCATTGTTAATATTAGCTGTGAATAATGGGCACTCTTTAGTATATTCAAAAACAAAATCTTTGTACTTTAGATTATAAAAAATGGTATCTTTATATATTTTAAAATTTTCAAGTTTAAAAAAATGAACTAAAATTATACATTGCAAACGAATTTAATTCATTTTAATGAACTTGTTAAAAAATTTGCTTTCCGGCATAACTATTTTCGTAATATTTAGCTTAAGACTAGAGACCAAAAGGCAATTTGCAATAAAGTTGGTTTTAAATTAAACATGAACTTGAAGGTCTTATTCTACAAAAGAAATCGCATTATAGGAAATAAGTTTTGAAAATAATTTGCAAATTGCTATTTTATCCATATTATATTGATGTATTCTCGCCTATCAGGACATTTAAATTTTGAATTATTGAAAAACTTAATTTTTTCTAATGTAGATTGTTGAAGATTTTGAAAAAAGAAGCTCACTTAAAATGACGAAAGGTTTCAACCGAATGAAAAAATTTTGTTTAGATTCCCAGAAAAATGTTAAATGATTTTTCATAATAAAAAATCAACTTTAGGATAATGTT
>NC_046657.1:17427627-17430290 GCF_010883055.1 Belonocnema kinseyi | reverse complement strand
TTCCATTAATCATTGTACACTTTATGTCAAAGCTTATATCAAAACTCATTCCACTGAAATCAATGGAATAGGTACGAACATTTTTCAGTAGCTTTATCTTATAGCTGTATTCTTTCTTCACAAGGGAATCAGTTTCTTTAAGGAAATTCAATTTAATTGTCCTACAGAAATTGACAGATAAAGGAGTTTTCTTGGGCCAAATCGTCTCGCCCTTTTGAGAGCCACATAATATGCACAGTCCGATTTACGATCCTAACAGTGTTGCATATCAGGTCACTATAAGAAATATGATAGCAGGGATCCTTCTCCAAGAAATTTCGAATTATTTTCGCAAAAAAATCAATCCCATTCATGATAAAATGACTCAAATGTGAATTTGTTTAAAAAGGTAGCGTTTTTTGTTCACTATGAAAAATATGACCGCAAGTTGTCTTGGTAAGACATTTGAAGTTGATTCCGCAACAAAAATCAATCCTATTCATGCAAGAGTGCTTAAAATATGCATTTGTTTATAAAAATTGTTAAAAACTTTAACATTGTTTGGTCAATATGAAAAATATAATAGCAAGACGTGTGTGGCAAAACATTTTAAGTTAATTTCGCAAAAAATCAAGCCTTTTTATCAAAAAATGGTCCAAATGTTAATTTGTTTATTAAAATTGTTTCAAAAATTAACATTTTTTGGTCATTATAAAAAATATGATAGCACGGAGTGTTTGGAGAAACATTATAAGTTGAATCTCCAAAAAAATCAAGCCTTTTGATCAAAAAATGGTCAAAATGGACATTTTTTTATGAAAATTGTTAAAATAATTGGTTATAATTAGCTATTTTTAGTTTATTTCAAGCGCACATGATTATCTGTGTAACTTCATACAAAAGCTGTGGGTTAAAATTAGGTAACCATTGACCTTTTTTTAATGAATTTGAGAGTTTTAGAAGAAATGGTATCACAGAAAAGTTTAGAAACAAAATGTTTTAAATTTGTGGTTCAATAACAATTTTCTGTTATGTCAAAATAAAATATCTGCAGTTACTCCTTATACCTGGAAGTGATGCGATCATTTCTAGAAAACACACTGTCGAAACATGATTTTTAATTTCTATAATGGGTCACATGTTCCAAACATGATCATATTTATAATGTCAATTTCGCAAATAAGTTTTTCAGATTATAATATTCATTTTCTTGTTTCTTGAAACTATTTTTAGACAAACTGAATAACTCGAATGTTTCAACATTTTTCCGCGTTTTGATATACAAGTATACTAAACTTTGATTCATGTTTTATAATTTATTCAAATAAAAAGTCTCTTCGTGTATAAAAAATACTCAGACTTCGTATTATCAATAGAAAAATATCAGATAAAAATAGTATAGCTTACGACTATTGTAATTAAAATATACGAGTTATCGCCTTAGTCCCTCGATTGTAACCTAATTTAGTAATTTTTTCAGTACCAAGTTTCTCAGTGTATTTGAGTCTAAACACTTATTAAAAGTTCAAAACTGTAAAGTAGTCAAATAAAAATGTAGTATTGACTCATGGATATTTCATTGGCGGCATTGAATTGGAAAGGGTTGAGGCAGACCCATGGCTCTTTTCTGGAGTTCCATGTAAAATATTTGTCATGAGAGTTGCCCGTCGCCGTGTGGCGGCGCCAGCCATTCAGTTGGCCTAGAATTCAAACAATGCACAGCGAAAGTATAAAAAAATATATTCTGATAGTTCTGGGTAAAAAATTGTTATCTTTTTTATTTTATCTTTAGGATTTTCTTGAATCTATTGAATTACAAATAATTTTCGAAAATCGTAAAATTCACTTCTTTTAGACGTAAATCCCAGTGTATTCATACTAAGGACAATAAATTATTATTCATGCGCATTTGAATTAAACATATAATTATTTGTTTAATTTTTGAATATCCGAAAAGAAAATAGACTAAATTTTATAACATTTTATATTATATATATATATATAATTATATATATTTTGATTCCTCTAGAATCAAACCGCAGGGTCTATGACAAAGCCACCGAACGCGTTCTCGGGATGCGGATAGAGGGTCCCTGTTCCAAGGGTTTCTGCTGAATATGGTTATAAAAATAAATAGGCAGTCGCGGACAATTGTCCAGGGGTCGTCCCGAAGGAGTTAACCCCCAAGCGGAGGTGTGAAAACCATGCCGAAAGCTGAATGGCACCTGGGTGAAATGTCTAGAACGGTGACTCTGGGATACCGGGCGATCTCTCAGAGTACGCAGCCTTATCCTTGCATGCGAGGCTCTACAAGGATGGACGAACCCCTTTCCCTAGCTTCTCGTGGGAACAACAATGACAACACCAAACATAGTTGTAGTAAGTGCAGTTCAAAACAACAGAACGCGCAGGGCTCCCGACAATGGGTCGGCCAACAATGCCGACCAATCTAGAGCTGGGTGAGCCAATGAAAATGGATTCAATGCGATGGATCGCCGGGATCTCGCGACCTTTGGGTGGACGGAGCAACTGAATCACGACTTGCTAGAGTGCTACGAAGCGAGTGTGGCCCGTTGACGGGGTACATGACACGGCTGCATGCTCTGTGGTGCGAGAAACACCCGGAGCTATCGCACTTTTCGCAGCAACGTCTGCGAAACCATGCTGAACTACTCCGTAAAAGG
>NC_046657.1:17423473-17427527 GCF_010883055.1 Belonocnema kinseyi | reverse complement strand
CGCGCGCAACTCGTCATTTACAGCGTCTCCTACTATATTCACACGGACATAGCCCTGTCATAGTATTGGACCGCATCTCGTTTCAGATCTGGGATCACTGCCACGCTGCCCAGTGGGCCAGCAGGCCCGATTTCGTGGCCAAAAGTCGATTCTTGAATTCGGAAAAATTAAATGGACTACTAAACTGAGGAAAAATTGAAGTATTTTTGACGACAATTATACGTTGATTGATGAATTTTTATTCCGATGATATAGGCACAAAGTAGAAAATCTTGCTAAAATTAGTAATGCTACTGACGTTCGTGGAATACGTTTTTTTATTGCAAGAAATCGATTCCAAACCTCCTACCTACGTTTATTTTATTAATCAAAGTGTAAACTTTCTCTGAAGTCAATTGAATCTGGAATTGTCAATTGCAATTTAATACAATCATATTATTAGTGAATGTAGAACAAGATTGTACAGCAGAGCACCTGCTTCCGATTGCTGATAACATGACATAACACAACATATTGAGTTCTAAAATATATGAATGTCTTCCTTAGGATGTGCACTTGAGCATAGGCGTGCTACTTTTTGCTACTTTTCATTTGTTTCGCTGCTTATAGTATATATACATGGCCGCGCACGACCATGCCATGGCGTGTAGAGCGCTGCGCTGTTGCTGGCTTACCTTCATTTGTTTTCCTAGCCGCCTCAACGAGGACGTGCGAACTCACTTGTTTCGGCAATCCGCTTTCCGTCCACATTCCGTGCATAGATATTAATAAAATATTAATGAACATAATTAATGTATAAAATATATACATGTTCAATATATAAACTTTCTGAATAAGTTAACAAATTATTCTTTTCTCTTCTCCCTGTTTGTCACTGTCGATCCCATATTGTGTTCCATATTTCAACATTTTGTCATATAAAATGACGAAATTCACTAAAGGGGAAGGTTTTGGAGAACTCCTCAAAACTGATAATGTAGAAACAACTGTTTTCGACATTTTATCAAAAATGAATGTCAATAACATTGAAAGTGCAGATGTTGAGAGATTAAAAGCCTCTTTAAGAGCTCTCAAAAGTAGACGCTCTGAAAAAAAAAGCTGCGAGGAGGGTCATTGATAAGTTTGAGACGAAAAATGCTGAATGGTTGAATTCCGAATTTCCAGTTTTATTGACCATGAAAACTGAGCGAGAACATCTAACATCCTCTCATCTTGGTCGTCCAAGCCAAATAATAATTTTTAATGCTTCCCCGGCGAATAAATTATTTGTTAGAAAAATAATACTGGGAAATAAATATCATGCAGACACTTTTGGAATAATTTATTTGTATAATCTTGATTATTTTTACATTTTCGCGGGTGATAATCGTCATGGATTATCACATAGCTGGCTGATGCACTGTCTACTGCAGCGACGGAGGAAATGAGAATCAGTAATATTTCTCAAAAAAATAATTTATTCGCCGTTTAAGCATTACAAATTATTACTTGACATGTTTACAATACGAAAAAAAGTTGAGAAAAAGATTCGAACTCACGGCGGGGTGGTCACCAGTCTGACTCTGGTCCACTGGACCAGCGGATGTTGATGTCAGTTCATGCGCGCGAACCGGTGGAGTTTCTGCACCCTTGGCTAATGTGATTTACAAGCGCTCATAGTTCTTACAAGGGGCCAAAAAATCCGGGACGCATGTCTTATTATTTTTGAAGTAATATCGATTGATGATAGTCTCATCAAAAAGTCAATGTCCCAGAAGAGGTTTTCGCCTTTGAGAATTGTAGTCTTGACCCACGGTCCCCACAGGTCATGTCAGTTCTCGCTGCTTTTTGCTCCATTTCACAACGTCTTTCCCAAAATTTTAGGACGCCATCTTCAAGAACTGGCCCTTTGGAAGAGCCGTGAATCTCTAAAATTCTTCTACTATGTCAGAATTGTAAGTGAAAAAATAAATTAGCAAACGATTCTAATCTTTCAAATGCTGCCATCTGTTACCCGCTGGTTTCTATCTTTCGCCAAATTCATATTTGTCGGGAAAATAATCATTTCCTCAACATTTTTTTTTTATTTTTCACCATTTTATTGATCCGAGTATCTCGCAAAACCCCGGATATTCGACAAGTATTCCTTCTTTCGTTCACAAATCCTTCCGAAAAAATATATATGAAATCAGTACTCTACCAATTTAAAAAAATTCAAAGTCGGCTTGAACCAACACCCTTAAGGTAAAACTTGAATTTCTTATTTAGTTCTAATGCTGTAGCGCTTATATTTCATTCCTCAAAAGATACTCTACAAATCTCATTGGTACGTTTTCATTAAAAAAAATTATTTGTGAAAACCTATTGTTCACAAAAATAATGATCTTATAATCCCAAAATAAAAGTATTTTGATAAAAACGTACTATTGAGATTTACAGAGAATATTTTAAGGAATAAAATAAGCCATACAGCATTAGGATTAAATAACAGTTGCGACTTTCACCTTAAGTCAGAGAGAAACACATTAAACCCTACAAAATATTGTTAAATAAACAAGCAAAATTGTGAAATATTTATTTGAAAAGTGCAATTTGAGTTCTTTTCCAAAACTAGTTATAATTAAAAATACAATATTTTCCTTGATTTTATAAATCATTTTTAAAAATGTTTCATTTTTAGCTTAAAATAACTTTGGTTCATGTGTAATTTGAAAGAAAATATAATCAAAATTGCCCTTTCATTTTAAATCTTAAGCTAAATTTCATGACAATAGTTATGACGAAAAGAAAATGTTAAAATTAATTAAATTTGTTTACAATTTATAATTTCAGTTAATTTTTTTATACTTAAAAAATTTTCAAACTATAATCTTTTTTTAATTCTGCAAAATAAAAAAAAGTTGTCCTAAAATCATCCAGAAAATAACTTTTGATTTTTCTAAGAATCTAGAGAATATTTTTTAATTCTCTAAAAATCTTTCCACATTCATAAAAAGCTTCTTTTTTTACAAAATTTTTAAAAATCCACATTTTTCTCAAAATTTTTATAATTTTTACATACAAAATTTACGTCCAAATATTCGATCTCTGGTTTTTAACGGATCTTTACGTTTCGGCACTCACAGAATCTGAAAATCATAAAATTTCATCGGTGTCTGTATTTCTGTCTGTATGTCTCTCTGTATGTCCGTATGTATGGTTACCTGAATTTTGTAGCCACGCTAACTTTTATAGGATCTGTCCAATCAATTCAGCCTTGGATACACTTCTTAAGGTTCCAAAATGAAGGCTAAGTTCGTTAATATACTTTTGAAAATTTTGAAAGTGTTCAGAAACATAAAAAATAAATATTTTTCTAAAAGATTAAAAAATTTCATTTAAATTTATCACTAGATACCAAATATATTTAGAAACTATGTCAGTTAAATTTCTCAATTAGACATAAATTCAAAAAGTTTGAGCTTTTTCTAAATTTAAATAAAATTTTTTTATGAGTTTTAGAAAATTTTTGTCAAATTTTCTG
This sequence comes from Belonocnema kinseyi, assembly GCF_010883055.1. NCBI lineage: Eukaryota > Metazoa > Arthropoda > Insecta > Hymenoptera > Cynipidae > Belonocnema > Belonocnema kinseyi. The sequence continues at coordinate 17,424,025 of NC_046657.1, read as the reverse complement.
ATACACGTCAAAAAGAATTGCAAATTATCCTAATGAAATTTTTAAATTCGATCAAACTTCAAAAAGTTATATGCTCTTAAACATTTTAAAAATTTTCTAAATAAGGAAAAAATTTTTTTTAATAAGTTAGGAAATCTCAATCCAAATTTCTACTAGATGAAAAATAAATGTTTTTCGAAACTATTGTCATGAAATTTTTTAATTAGACAAAAGTTCCAAAGTTGAATCATTTTCAAAAATATGCAATTTTGATTTTTTGAGAGATCCATAAGTTTAGAATGTTATTTTTAGTAGATTTTTAAAAGATTTACAAATTATCTTGATGAAGTTTTTCAAGTGGAAATGAATTATCGAGCGCGAAGTATGAGTTTCTTAATGAGAATGTAATCGTCAAAGCGGTAGATGTTTTGAGAACCTTTTTTGAAATAAAATCGAAAAAAATTTTGTTGTAATTTATGGCTGTAATTCCTCAGAAGTTTATATTGCGAGAGCGTACCCTAGCGCCTTAGGCGCGCTCAAACTTGGCGTGAAGCGACGCGTTCGCAGCGCGCA
>NC_046657.1:17421446-17423373 GCF_010883055.1 Belonocnema kinseyi | reverse complement strand
CTTTTAAATTATGCAACCATATTAATGGGCGATGGTCAGTTACGAGGGTAAATGTTCGCCCGTAAACGTATGGTCGGAAGTACTTGACGGCAAAGACTATCGACAATAACTCCTTTGCGATAGTGGAATAGTTTTTCTCTGCATCGTTCAAAGTTCGCGAATCGTAGGCTACCGTTAAGTCTTTGAATGGTTGAGTGAAATCCGGAAACTGGAGAAGGATCTCGCTATACAAAATTCCACGCAATTTATCGAAGGATTTTTGTTGTTCGAGTCCCCAAACGAAGGAAGAGAGTTAGCGTAAATCAGGATGTCGTTCATATAGACGAAGAGCTCAACCCCTTGCAGGCCTGTTAAAACTCAATCCATAACCCGTTGGAAAGTGGCGGGGGCATTTCTCAGACCGAAAGGCATCCGGGTGAATTCGTAGTGGCCGAATGGTGTCGAGCATGCAGTTTTGTGGCGATCGGCGGGTTCCACTTCAATTTGGTGAAACCCTGAAGCTAAATCTAGCACCTAAAAATGTTTTGCTCCCCCCCAACTGGTCCAGAATATCGGTAATATTCGGCAGGGGATAAGCATCGGCGACTGTCTTCTCGTTTAAAGCGCGATAGTCAATGACCATTCGCCACTTTTTTGTACCTTCGTAGTCTATTCTTTTGGGCACGACCCAGACTGGAGAATTAAAGGGGGATTTCGATGGGAATATACTCTGATTTTCTATTAATTCCTTACACTGTTTTTTGACTTCATCTCTATGTTGTGGAGGGAGTCTGTGCATTCAGTCGTGAACGGGGTTTTTATCTGTTGTGGTGATATTGTGTTTTATTACGTGCGTACATGGGAGTTTGTCATTAGGCAGTTTAAATTGATAAAGGTGCTCGCTAAAAATTTCTATTGAATTATCTTTTCCTTTGCTATTTAAATCATTCATGTCAACGGTTTTTATTAATTCCGTAATTCTTTTACCTTTTTCAGATCTCAAACTCTGATCGTCCAGTGTTTTTTTTTTGCTTTTCGAGATGCTGCAATTTGGATATCGCACTCTTCTAACTCGACTGGAGGAATCCTCAACGCAACATCACGCGTGGTGGAATTTATACAAAATATTCTGACATGTCCATCGATTTGGGAGACTAACGATTCACCTATAAAAATTCCTGGACCAGCATCGATACGTGGGAGATAGCCTTCAGCAATACTCGGATTTTTGAAGGGCAGTGATATTAATTGCCGAGTTCTTGCAGCTAAATGGACCGTCTTCCCTCTACAAAACGGGATCGTACCGATATCGGATGTCATTTTATTATTTTTAATGTGTAGAACGGCATCTTCATCTGTGAGAAATGGCATGCCTAGAAGACCACCTTGTATTATATGGAAATTATTAGGGACGACTTGGAATATAACTTCGGCTTCGTTTATTTTTATTTTAATTCACCCAGTGCTTTCAGTGTGCCGGGGCCAATTCCGAATATTTTGCATTTATTTTCGCGATCAATTTGTGTATGTGCATTAACTTCCTTCTTTTTTATTAAATTCAATTCCGCACCTGTATCGACAAGAAATTCTACTTTCCCCCTTTTAAAATTGTTAGCCTTGAATTCCACAATAGGAGAGTGTTTTTTTGTGGACGGGTTAATTATAAACACCGTACCTTTTAGTGGCGCTTTTTTATCCTCAACTTCGACTCTGCGCCGGCGAATCCAGTTCTTTATTCGTTTAAATGACTGGCTACTGAATTAAAAGACTCATTTCTGCGCGTCAAATTCGCATTGTTGTGTCCGGCAATTTTGCAACGGTCGCAAAATTGGGTCGATGGAAGAGTGTCGCGACTAGGACACTGATTCGAATAATGTCCCGTTTTACCGCACCTATAACAAGTGATAACTTCTGGGAATTTCTTTCGAGTGCATTCGCGGGCTAGATG
>NC_046657.1:17420222-17421346 GCF_010883055.1 Belonocnema kinseyi | reverse complement strand
AAGACAACTTGCGGTCATATTTTTCATAGTGAACAAAAAACGCTACCTTTTTAAACAAATTCACATTTGAATCATTTTATCATGAATGGGATTGATTTTTTTGCGAAAATAATTCGAAATTTCTTGGAGAAGGATCCCTGCTATCATATTTTTTATAGTGACCTGATATGCAACACTGTTAGGATCGTAAATCGGACTGTGCATATTATGTGGCTCTCAAAAGGGCGAGACGATTGCAGCTAAAGAAATAAGTTCAATGAGCACCTAATGAGTTTTAGTTAGATTAGCTAGATCTTCAATATTAAAATGTAGAAAATAATTTAGAAAAGACGAGTAGATAAATTTATGTATCAGGAGTTTAGGGAAAATTAGAAGTAAGCTAAAGCGAACGAAAGCACGAAACGAAGAAGAGGCCCAACCCCCTTTTCATGGAGGGGCGAGGATGCGCAGCAGCCCCTGCGTGGGCAAGAACCAGAACTCGATCTTCGATCTTTTAACTGTACGGTCGTTTTTCTCATTTTCTCGAAACGTCGAGTCTCTGAATAAAAATTACAATTTTTTTATTTCACATAGTTGAAATTCAGTCTTTTCATTTAATGTTAATTCTAAAGTTAAAATATAGAATCTTTTATAAGATTTTCAGCACAACGCGAGGCGAACTCTAGTTTCTTGCAGCAAGGATTCCGATTCCTTTCGGCGGCGAAGTCCGAGGGACATCGTTGGGGAGAACTTCATTCGCGAATTTCGCGCGCGAATAAATCCCCGGGCATTACAGGAAACATTTTTGGTGACAGTGGTGGGATTTCTGCTGATTCGCGTTGTGTTGTTTTTTGTTGGGAAATTTAAAAAAAAGAAACTTCGGCAACAGTGACACTTCAGATGTTTTGTGCTTCGAACACTGTGCACGAGTGACCAATAACAAAGTGCTCGTGTGGACCCTTGTGGACAAAACGCAGGAGAACACAGGCTACCATTTTCAATAAATTACCGAACGCCGCAATCTTGGCTTAATTTTTGGCGGGGTTTTTTGAGACAAGATTGAAGCGGAGTGATTGGAACCTCGTACCATTCTCCTTCACTTCCGCAGGCACACCGTGGGACTTCCAAGGATTTCAAGGGATTCC
>NC_046657.1:17418304-17420122 GCF_010883055.1 Belonocnema kinseyi | reverse complement strand
TCCACAAGGGTCCACACGAGCACTTTGTTATTGGTCACTCGTGCACAGTGTTCGAAGCACAAAACATCAGAAGTGTCACTGTTGCCGAAGTTTCTTTTTTTTTAATTTCGCAACAAAAAATAACACAACGCGAATCAGCAGAAATCCCACCACTGTCACCAAAAATGTTTCCTGTAATGCCCGGGGATTTATTCGCGCGCGAAATTCGCGAATGAAGTTCTCCCCAACGATGTCCCTCGTACTTCGCCGCCGAAAGGAATCGGAATCTTTGCTGCAAGAAACTAGAGTTCGCCTCGCGTTGTGATGAAAGTCTTATAAAAGATTCTATATTTTAACTTTAGAATTAATATTAAATGAAAAGACTGAATTTCAACTATGCTAAATAAAAAAATTGTAATTTTTATTCAGAGAGTCGACGTTTCGAGAAAATGCGAAAAACGACTGTACGGTTAAAAGATCGAAGATCGAGTTCTGGTTCTTGCCCACGCAGGGGCTGCTGCGCATCCTCGCCCCTCCATGAAAAGGGGCCGAGGTCTGGCGTCCCCATTACAACTTGCTACTCTATGGTATGGCGACCTAGAGCCAGTCGAGTAACTGCTCCATCATAGTTACCGGATATGGTCAGAACCAAGTTTGGGCCAATCAAAACTCTCACACTATTTCGCCATCTTGATAACACTGCAAATACCATGTCCGGAAGATGTCACACCACCAAACGCAACCTTGATCTCATGAACGCGGGCTAGCCAATGCCAATTAACATAGAGTAACGCCATATTGTCTCGATAAGTACTGACACTATGAAAAATTTACAACAAACGATCAGAAACATGGCAAGTGTGGTCTCATCGGTCATTGAATGGAAAATCCATTGGACGTCAACTTCGAGATTCGACTGTGCAGCAAGCGACTACCGGCTAATGTAAAATGTAAAACCGATAATTATACGTATGTTGTAAACTTAAGGCACTTTAAATATTAGCGCCTGCGCGCTCTCTGTGGTCGAAATTAAGTAATAGATTATTTAGATTTGTATATCAGAGAAATGGATTCATGAGAATTATGGATTTATCGCAATGGATCCCTGCAATAACTTTTGATCTCAATTTACTGTTCCAGTTATAGATTTTTGGAATTTGCCCGCTCGAAAATTAGAGTTACGGTAAATTACCGAAGTTTCGAAAACTTTCCATTGTAATTTTCACGGAAATTTATAATCCACGTGCTGACCAGGATTGTACTAAGCATTTACTTCGTCAAACAAATAGTAGATTATCGGAACTAGATATAGTTTAGTTTTAGTTCAGTCTCCCTATGTGGGGGCTGCTGAGTGAGGCCTCGGGAAGTTCAAGTCAGTGTTAGGTTATCGGCGTATTTGGTCGATTTCTGTGCCGAGCGAGAAATAAATTCTTTAAATGAGTCAAAGATACCTCAGTAAGCGTTAAAGCACCTTTTTTAGGGATATTTATGTAAAATTGATATTAGTTCTTTTGTAATTTGAAATTTTCCCGCCTATCGCTAAAACCCAGGAACTTTGAGATATTTTAAAGATCACTTTACTTCTAGGCCGTTTTGTTTTGGAAATCATTGTAGAATTGACTCTTAGATGGTAAGGATCAGTAGTTCCGAGTTTCTCCGGTAGTGCGTTGAGGCTTGAGGTTCTGTGAATGCGCCCTGACGCAATGAACCTGGCGAGTTGATGGTCTAGGCGCGTTTCACGGGAACTGTCACTTCACTTGCGTTTTTGGCTTTCGCCTGGTACCATCGTTGCATAATTTTGTGAAAATAAGGAATTGGACTTCAAGGTCAAATACGTAC
>NC_046657.1:17416948-17418204 GCF_010883055.1 Belonocnema kinseyi | reverse complement strand
GATATACCATAGCCTCAGTGCGTTCGAGAACTGAGTAGAGAGCACTACTTTTACTGAATTCTAGTTTGGACATCATTTTTATGTGAATAAATAGATTTACATCAAGACTAAGTTGGTTTTAATATTTCATTTGCTACAACTTTTCATTTTTTTCAACGTAATATAAAGGATAATATGTAAAAGGGTACGTAGGGGAGACCATCCTACAGTAGATAATAATTAATTAAAAAAAACTAATGTATGCGAAATAATTAATTCAATTAAATTAATAATTAGAAAACTACACGTGTAATTATATTTAAATTATAAATATTTTGTAAGCACATGTGTTTTTAATAAATGATTATCTTGCGTTAATGTTATCATGCGTTACAATTAACGATTCTCTCTACAGTGTAATATTTTATTCCGTGCTCTCCAAACTTGCCGTATCATGCCATAAATCTGAAGTGTGGATATGAATTCAGTGTGGGAAAAGATAAGTTGTGAAGTAATAATAATTTAGAACGACGAATGAGATAATGACACGTATATTTTGAAATATTCTGAAGAATATACATTCTAATCGCGTTTCTTCTAGTTCTAGAAAATGCCGACCGCGCGTAATATGTTGTGTGCCCTCTTGGTGGTTCACGCGAATTTCATTGGTAAATATAATATAATCTGTAATATCTACTCAACTATTATTTTCAATATATTTATTTATGATTTGAAACCAGTATAATTAACACAAGAATTTATTTCCCAATGTACTAAATAGCAGGTATTTTGAAATATATACGTGAAACATATTGAACACTCTTCGAACTGTTTACGTTAAAATTTAAACATGCACAAATGGTACCTTTTCAAATTTTCACGTGTATTTATGCTAACCTTCTAATTATGCAAGTTGAAATAGGGTCACAAATAACTGTGAATTGGCCCATATGTGCACGTCCTAATTTCCACGTACACAGTTGAGCGGCTTCTAATTGTGCGCGCGCACATATGGGACACTTTCAAATGTGTACGTCGACATCCTGATGTGCACAGATGGTACCCTTCTTCTCCCGTTTGGAAATCTAGACCACTCTACCGTTCTTCCATATCGAAGGCAGTGGAGGGAGGATATAATCTATGCCTTTGCGCAAGAGAGCTGAATAGATACGACTCGCTCCTGGTGACTTAAAGGGACAGAAAGGCCCTAGGCATTTCACCAGTTTTCTGTCTGCGACCTTGGTAGTGAAATTCCAGACGGCCTTTTCCAACTCTAG
>NC_046657.1:17414648-17416848 GCF_010883055.1 Belonocnema kinseyi | reverse complement strand
GAGATAACGACACGTATATTTTGAAATATTCTTCAGAATATACATTCTAATTGCGTTTCTTCTAGTTCCAGAAAATGCCGACCGCGCGTAATATGTTGTGTGCCCTCTTGGTGGTTCACACGAATTTCATTGGTAAATATAATATAATCTGTAATATCTACTCAACTTTTATTTTCAATATATTTATTTATGATTTGAAACCATTATAATTAACACAAGAATTTATTTCCCAATGTACTAAATAGCAGGTATTTTGAAATATATACGTGAAACATATTGAACACTCTTCGAACTGTTTACGTTAAAATTTAAACATGCACAAATGGTACCTTTTCAAATTTTCACGTGTATTTATGCTAACCTTCTAATTATGCAAGTTGAAATAGGGTCACAAATAACTGTGAATTGGCCCATATGTGCACGTCCTAATTTCCACGTACACAGTTGAGCGGCTTCTAATTGAGCGCGCGCACATATGGGACACTTTCAAATGTGTACGTCGACATCCTAATGTGCACAGATGGTACCCTGCCAACGGTTGACGAGCAGCACCTTATCTACGAAATATCTCTCGACCAGCTTCTCCAATGTCTTTAGGATAAAATAAGTTAGGCTGATCGGTCTAAAATGTTGTGCATCAGTGTAACCCTTCTTCTCCCGTTTGGAAATCTAGACCACTCTACCGTTCTTCCATATTGAAGGCAGTGGAGGGAGGATATAATCCATGCCTTTGCGCAAGAGAGCTGGATAGATACGATTCGCTCCTGGTGACTCAAAGGGACAGAAAGACCCTAGGCATTTCACCAGTTTTCGGTCTGCGACCTTGGCAGTGAAATTCCAGACGGCCTTTTCCAACTCTAGACCCCAGCCTTCCTTCTCTTGGTCAATTAAGATTCGTTAAAACCCTAGGAAGTGAACCTCAATCAGGTTTCAGTGTTACTTCTTCATCTTCGGCATACTCGCCATTTTCGATCCTCAGTAACCCGAGGCAAGCTTCCGGGGTTTCTGCCACGATCTTGTAGAGCCTCGCTGTTTCCGGAATGTATTTTGATTTCTCAAAGAAGTCTTTTCAATCTTTCTGTTTGTAATTTCTTATATTTTTATTGTATGCAAACTGGGCCATGTTATCGATGTCCCAGTCTGAAGGCAATTTAGTTCAATTTGCCCTGTCGCACAAAGACCTTATCTTTTTATAAAGTTTCTGCAGGTGGGTATTCCACCATTCTGCTTCTTTTCTAGATTTAATTGTGCTTATAGGGCAATTGTTTTCATATGATACAGTCTGAGCCCTCCGCAAAAAATCCACGGCGTACTGCAACCCATAAATATTACCATAAGTTGTGGGAAATTCCAGAATCATCCCTTTAAATTCCTCTTTATAAGTGTCCCAAAGTGTATTTCTAGGGTATCAAATCTTTGAAACCGCTGGTTTTTGTAGGTTTAGATAAAACAAGATATTTTTGTGGTCCTCGAGTCCTAGAGTCCTAGAGTCTTTCTCCGATACTGCACCTGAGTCTCACCTTAATAACGATGATATTACTGGAGCAGAGCCTAGGGACCAAAATCGCATCCATATGCTTGTCATCTATGCAATCCTGTATAACCAGGGTTCCTCGATTAGGGCCATTCCGTCCAGTACCACTCACATGCACATGGCTAGGACCGCCGATACGCCTTTTCTTTAGTGTAAATCTATTTGCGTCATAGGGATTTCCGTCTCAGTTATTGAAAGGCACTTTCGGACGCTTTTGGTCTTGCTGCGGATGCCAGCTGGATTGTAGAGAGCCCCGCTTACGGGGGTCTACATGCTATGAGATTCGACCTATTGTCTCAAAGTCTCAATCAAGAAACCTCCTTGGCTTTGCTATTATCCAGTGGAAGGATCGCTTATTAGTTCACATCCTATCGCCTAGAGTCCGTCAGATTCTTAGAGTATCTGGACCTCGCGATATAGCTTCTCTGGATCACCTATTCAAGATCTATAGTACGATCATTCCCGTAACCTCCCACCAAATATTAGGTCCCGAGGTCACTAGGATGAGTAAGCAGCTGTTCCTCTTATAAAGTTTACAGTACTTGTCATCGGCTCGTCATTGATTGTTTTCCGGCTCACTTCCAACGCGCCTATTGCTTCCCGACAATTGGCTTATGGCTCGCACATCAAATTCGAGTGAAACTTGTTATTTGCGTACTTGCAGCA
>NC_046657.1:17413487-17414548 GCF_010883055.1 Belonocnema kinseyi | reverse complement strand
CAACACGAAGCTAACAAAAACAAAGTCTTTCTCTTTTTAAAAATATTATTTCATTGTTAATATTAGCTGTGAATAATGGACATTCTTTATTATATTCAAAAAGAACGTCTTTGTACTTTACATTATAAAAAATGATATCTTTATATACTTTAAAATTTTCAAGTTTAAAAAAATTAAGTAAAATTATACATTGAAAACGAATTTAATTCATTTTAATGAACTTGTTGAAAAATTTGCTTTCCGGCATAACTATTTTAATAATATTTAGCTTAAGACTAGAGACCAAAAGGGAATTTGCAATAAAGTTGGTTTTAAATTAAACATGAACTTGAAGGTCTTATTCTACAAAAGAAATCGCATTATAGGAAATAAGTTTTGAAAATAATTTTCAAATTGCTATTTTATCCATATTATATTGATGTATTCTCGCCTATCAGGACATTTAAATTTTGAATTATTGACTATAATTATTCTAATCGAATCTACAGAAAATAATGATCAATGAATGTTTATTTTCATTTAGAATGATTAAATTATGTCTGTTAAAAAATAATGGACTGAAGATACAAATAATTGTACAGGTTTCGATGACTATGATGTACTAGAATAAGGCTTTCTGAAGGGGAAGTTTTTTAAATTTTTATAATTTGATAGTATCTATTTAAAATTTTATATATTTTTATTTTGCTATCACATGGACAATAAGATTTTGGAAAAATTCAAGATTATTCAGATTTTATTTTATGAGGTTAATTTTAAGCTTCGAAGATTTTAAAATATGTCGAAAAAGAATATGTAAGATTTTTAAACAATTTTTTCGAATTTATTATTTTTTTTATTAACAGAAGTAAACTTGTCTCAAGATTCATGGTTAAATTTCCAATGATTTCTTCATTTTGAAAAAGGGATTCTAAAAGAAAATTAAATCAGAATTACAAAATTTGAAAAAAATTCTATAGTGCTTCATAAATATTTCAAAGTATTCAAACAATTCAAATTTAATTTCAAACTTGTGAAAAACTTAATTTTTTCTAATGTAGATTGTTGAAGATTTTGAAAAA
>NC_046657.1:17412366-17413387 GCF_010883055.1 Belonocnema kinseyi | reverse complement strand
TTATTTTCATTTAGAATGATTAAATTATGTCTTTTAAAAAATAATTGACTGAAGATACAAATAATTGTACAGGTTTCGATGACTATGATGTAATAGAATAAGGCTTTCTGAAGGGGAAGTTTTTTAAATTTTTATAATTTGATAGTATCTATTTAAAATTTTATATATTTTTATTTTGCTATCACATGGACAAAAAGATTTTGAAAAAATTCAACATTATTCAGATTTTATTTTATGAGGTTAATTTTAAGCTTCGAAGATTTTAAAATATGTCGAAAAAGAATATGTAAGAGTTTTAAACAATTTTTTCGAATTTATTATTTTTTTTATTAATAGAAGTAAACTTGTCTCAAGATTCATGGTTAAATTTCCAATGATTTCTTCATTTTAAAAAAGGGATTCTAATAGAAAATTAAATCAGAATTACAAAATTTGAAAAAAATTCTATAATGCTTCATAAATATTTCAAAGTATTCAAACAATTCAAATTTAATTTCAAACTTGTGAAAAACTTAATTTTTTCTAATGTAGATTGTTGAAGATTTTGAAAAAAGAAGCTGACTTAAAATGACGAAAGGTTTCAACCGAATGAAAAAATTTTATTTAGATTCCCAGAAAAATGTTAAATGATTTTTCATAATAAAAAATCAACTTTAGGATAATGTTGTAAAATATTTCAAAGTATTTCTAAAACATTTTCGAAAAATAATCTGAAAGTCTTTAAGACAATTTTTTTTCGTCTTAAAAAAATTTTAAAAACAATCTTAAAAGGCATTTAGAATGTTTAGATATCTTAGAAAGATTAAAAAAAATATGCCTGCTGCGCGGGCACAGTCTCATTGCGCGCTGCGAACGCGTCGCTTCACGCCAAGTTTGAGCGCGCCTAAGGCGCTAGGGTACGCTCTCGCAATTTAAACTTCTGAGGAATTACAGCCATAAATTGCAACAAAATTTTTTTCGATTTTATTTCAAAAAAGGTTCTCAAAACATCTACGGCTTTGACGATTACATTCTCATTAAG
>NC_046657.1:17410760-17412266 GCF_010883055.1 Belonocnema kinseyi | reverse complement strand
GATTATTTAACATTATCAGTAAACTACTTTTATCATTTTATTTAATTCAATGTTATTATTTTACCAAAGATCTTTGATTTTGACATGCATTTGCAACGATAGGCCAACTGCTTAGCTGGCGCCGCCACACGGCCACCGTCAACACGTAGTACATTTTCAACTTTCAAATTAATTAATCAGATTGGCCTTTGGTATATTTTTTTAGTGTCTGAAACAGAAAGTCAAGTTTGCTAGCCAACCATTTTTGATAAAAATCCAAAAAGCAACTTGAAAATATGAACATTTGCACCTAATGACTATTTTGATAAAAAAAAAATTACTAGAGTTATAGCATTTACAAAATTCAAAGAAACAAACGAAAATGTTTTTTTCTGACTCAGGAGGTTTCGATCAGTGGAGATTTAATGAAAACTAAAAAGTCCAATTTTACATAAAAATAATGCTAATACTTTTCATTATAATGAGAAGAAAACAGTCTTATCACTTATTATCGTTACATTGGCCCAATCATTCCTAAACGTGAATCAAATAACGACACTTGAATATCGGGATGGTTTAAAAGCTCTTCTTTTTTTTAAATAGAGAGCAACGATATTCGTTATTACAGTCTCAAAATCGGAAAAATAAATTTTTTTTAATTTGGTTCTAACAGGTGCCGCTGGACACTCCAAAATTCTGCAGATTTGGAAAAATGTAACGATAATGTTATACGATTTTGTAAGAACTTCCTGGGGAAAAGTTCTGTGTATGAATAATGTCAGTTTGTTAAAATATTTTTTTTCATTGTTATTATTTAATAAACGTCGAAATGATCTTACATAAATGTAACATATTTTCGTTCTGATCCCTACAAAAATTGTAAAAATTCTTTTATCAAAAAATTAAGTCACACAAAACTGTAAAAATTCCCCTCTTGACAATAAATAACGAGCAAAATTGTGTTCAAAATAAAAAAAACACTTCGAAAGTGACCCTAAAGGAAAATCAGCGAAAAATTTACGTGAAAACTTCAATACAAATTTTGATGCGAATTAAGCTTATCAATAGCCTTAAAAATATTTCAAGATATGTCCTAGCAGTCGCTATCTTATTGGCCATTCTAATTTGATTTGTATTTTGTATGTCCTCTTTTCTCACATTAAAGTCGTAAAAATACTTCACATGTATGCAATTAGAATACTAATTTGAAGGGCAAAAAATAACTTCTAATGCAGCAGAAAGACAGGTTATTTATTCTAACGTATGATAACAGTTTATCTGCGGATCAAACAAGAAAAACAAGAATGAAATATATTTCAAGTATGTTTATACTTTTTTCACATTTCAAAAATTATTCACTCTTCCAAGTTGTATTCGGGTACTTCTACGAGGATAGCGTCTCCCGGTTCGCCTGAGTCATATTCATGGAAGAAAAGACGACTCAGAAATTCTCTATATTCTATCCCTACAGTCACGTTGGCAATATTGCCATCTATGCGTACTTTAACTCTTCCAAAGTTATTATCA
>NC_046657.1:17404359-17410660 GCF_010883055.1 Belonocnema kinseyi | reverse complement strand
ATATGGTATTAATAGAGACTTTTCGAAGAAGTGTTTCAAGAATTTTTAGAGCATCTGATTGAGTCATGAAGGTATTTACGTGTCAAAAACATGTAAGAGGTAATACCTACTATGCATTATTATGCATTGGACGCCGTATTACGTCTTACTACACAATTATCACGCATAATTACACAATTATTGCTGAGTTATAATGTCACTACTGATGATAATCACTGCCATAAGATTCACTAAAACAGTGGAATAAGTCAATATCAGAGGAAAAAAGTAGTTAAAGTAAAATTTAAACTACAATTAAACTCACATAACGAATCACAAATTAAAACTTCCGTAATATTTGAGGTAGACCGTCCATTACTGAGATATCGTAAAAACTGGGCCTAATACTGGGACAATTATAAACATAATTGAGTATCTTTTACATTCTAATATAAAGCATAAAAGTACAAATTTTCTATTATTTTTAAAATTATGAATTTATTCACATTTTTTTTCTTTTATAAGTTATACGTTCAGTAAAAAATAATAAAAATCACTCCTCAGAATCTGTGAATGAACCGGTCCAAAATCGGCCATTTGTTTGTATTTAAAAACTTTCCACATAACTTGTGTAGCCTTGTTTTAACGCAATAATGCAATCTTCTACATTTATAGATGAAGTAGTCGCTGGTTGTCTCAGTTTTGGACACTTTAACATGAGTTGTACAATTACGTTTCCAGTTACTGAGATGGTCACTTCTGCCGTGTTTTTAATTAAATATCTCAGTATTGTGTTAATAACCCGATAGACGCTGCGGTTGAAGACGCTTTTGTTTCGCCATATCTGCGAAACCAACGCACACTCCCTGCAACTCGTCCACAGAAAAAACTAAAGTTAAATTTTGTTGCATGTAAAATTTCTTGCTTCTAAAGTTTACATGCTATTTTGCAAAAGTTTATCCTACGATGGAATAAAAGCTGTCATCTGCTACGGCGTTATTAGCAGCAATGGGAAAGCGGCAAAGTATGCGTGAATTCGAGCTATAACTCGGGACACCAGATTTTAAAAAAAAACATAGAAAAATCAAGTTGAAATTTGTTGCAGGTAAGACTTGCAACGGTTAAAAATTAAACATATTTCGGCGAAAGTTTCATCGAGGTTAGGAAAATAATTCTAATCTAGTCTACTGCGTCACGCTCAAGTAAGCAAATTTCGGAAACACGTGTAGACTCAGTAACAGAAAAAACGAAAAAAAAATAGTTTTTACTGATATATCTCCTCCGAAATAACTAACACTATTCTAGACAAATTAGAACTTATTTAATACTATTTAGAAAAAGCACAAAAAGAAACTGACATATGGGAACCCCATTTCTCTCAAATTTAATGAAGTTAAACGACGATGGACAGCGCTGGCGTTGCAATTCCCGCTACATCTCGAATAAAAATGGAGCGATTATAAGTGGAAAGATTATTCAGGCAAGGTTAAAACTCGGAAATTATCTTCGATTCTTGTAAAGTTTATTTGGAAGGGTTAATTCTCGTTGCGGTGTATCTTTCATCTGGAATCGATGCAAACTTTATCTTTCGTTTTTTTCTGTGTCCTACTCTTATCCACAGTGCAGCGTCAATTATCGGAAGGGCTATAGCGGATAACGCTATTGAAGGGTTTCATTGTATAACTTTTTTTTGAAAAACTCGTCTTTTTGGCATAAAAGTGCATTTTTTTCGGTTGACAAATCTGCCATTATATTTTTGTTTCCGAATTAATGTTAATTAAAATTTTTACATACATTGGAAAATATATTAAAACAATTCAATTATACTTTGGTTCGAATTTTTATTATTTAATTCAAAATTTAACTATTATATATCTATTATGATTTATGATAATCCGTTTCTGTATTTAAATGAATTCTATAATCGTTAGTAAATTGTACCATTTTACTTTGATGAACCCCATTTGATTTTCCTTGTCCCATTATTGGCTTCCTTTGTGCGCCTCTGAAGGATGTACCACAAAATTCTTGTCCTACCAATTGACGATCTGACTAGCTTCAAAAATATCTATTTATGTTAATTAACTATAAAATTAATAATGTATTAATCGTTCCAAGCCAATTTTTTGTTCTAAGTTTGTTATAATTAATGTCCCAGTATAGGTCGGTTTACCTTATAAGAGATTTCCTGTCCTGAAAACTTCAAAATTTTCTAGTAAGAAAAATGCACTGGAAAAAAATGGTCAAGGCCCAGGAATTGAAATTGGCAATGTAACGAATTTCAAAGATTTTAATTTTGGTAATGAATGAAATTACCTTCATAACTTGTAGGTTGAATATGTTTATGAGCATGTGTGAGGATTTTAGCACAGAAATACACTATAAACAATGCAAAATATTCAGCAGTCAAAATTACATCACAGCAAATTAATAAAATTTAGAAATTCATATTTAATAGAATTATTTACTTTACTTGTGATTTTTTTATGTTTTCATGCATTTTTCGCATTTTTACTTATGTGTGTCTGTATATTGTTAGACTCGTAGCACTATAACTTTTTAAAAAATTGACAGATTAGATTGAGCTTTGCTTTGACCATTCAAAATGCGCTCACTTTTTAAATTTGTATCCAAAATAGCTGGCTAACGAACCTGACCTTCAGTTTAGAAGAATAAAAGAGTGTACCAAAGGCCAATCTAATAGATTTATTTTTTCGAAAGTTATTGTGCTAAGAAACTGAATAAAAACCATCCGCGAACAGACAAGCAGACAGGCTGACAGACAGACACATTCATAAAAACCTGTTTTGCCGATTCAGGTGGTCTCAAAACATGGAGATTTGACAAGAACTGGGATGGTCAATTTTACACAAATCTAATACCTTCTCAGATGCAAACGTAATAAACAATTTACTATGTCAACTCTTTAATTTTCTGCTACAAAATTGTATCAATACGAGGTTTTCAAAAACCTGCAAAATTACAAAATTCTTTAAAATATACCAGATTCTTTTTTGACAATTTTGGAAATATTTTAAAATATTTTTATTCGAAACCACGATGTTTATGAGCATACGTTTATTATTGATTATCGACGAGTGAATTCCTGAAAATAAAAATCAAGAATCTAGCGACCAAATGTGGACAACCACCACAAAATGTTCCATTGCAATCTGAAAAAAGGAACATCTTCTCCCTCTCTCTTTCGCCTAAAAAAGAAGAAAAGAAAATCATTCGTCCCCAATCTGAACAAAAAATAAAAAGGAGGAAAGAAAAATGAGAAGGCAACCAACCAAATCTCCTTCCTTCTCTTTTTTATTTCTTTCGTTCTTTTTATTCCTACCATCATCAAATCACAATAAGAAGCATTTGCAAAAAATAATCACTAACGTCTCGACACTGATACAGAACCCTTATCAAGGCAAAAAAAATATAAAATATAAAGTAAAATAAAAGTAAAAATAAAAATACAAAAAAATACAAAAGAATACAAAATAAATTGAAAAATTAAAAAAAAAAAAACAAAAAGTAATAATAAAAAAAATAGAAGAAATCAATAAATAAAAAAAAAATGAAATAATAATAAAATAAAAATAAAATTTTAATTTTAATTAAAAATGTTTTAATTTTTTTATTTCGATTTTATTATTATTTTTTTTTATTTATTGATTTTTTCTATTTTTTTATTTTTACTTTTATTTTATTTTTATTCTATTTTATATTGTATATTATTTGCTTTGATAAGGGTGCTGTATGAGTGCCGAAACGTTGGTGATTATTCTTTGCAAATGTTTCTTATTGCGATTTGATAATGGTGGGAATAAAAAGGACGAAAGAAGTAAAAAATAGAAGGAAGAGGATTTGGTTCATTGCCTTCTCATTTTTCTTTCCTACATTTTATTTTTTCTTCAAATTGGGGACGAATGATTTTCTTTTCTTTTCGGAGGGGGAAGAGAGAGGTGGAATTTGTTTCTTTTTCAGATTGCAATGAAACATCTTGATTTTATTTTCTGGAATTCTTCTCATTATTATGTTAAGTCTTCTTTAAAATTCAAAAGCAAACGCAACGAAATCAGAAATATGCCCCCACATCACCATTTCAAAATAGAATTCTTTCTCTTTTCAGATTCTATGATTCTATGGAATCAGGTACAACATGGCTTTAGGGGTGAGAAAGGAACTGGCGGTAAAGCCAAGAAATGGAAAACCTATAGAACAAAAGTATGGAACAATTTTTAGAAGAATAAAATTAGGAAAAGTTATGGTGGTTGTAGTATGTCTGTATAGGAGAAGAGGAGAATACTGCCGTCCAAAATAAAAAGATACATAAGTGACATTTTGATAAAAAATGAGTTTTTGTTATCGTTGAATTCGTAAGAAAAGCTGTGTTAATAAAATTGATCGATTATTAATATTTATTGCAAAAAACGATTGTTTATAAATGAGAAAAGTCGAAAAAGTTGGAAAATACAACAGAAAAAGATACACAAACCACTTTGCGTGTCGTATCTTTCAGCCTTGTAAATTAACTCAGACTGTGATCGGAAATCCACGGAAAATAAGTCCCAGCTGAATTCGGCTATGCACTAGCGGCGATCGTTTGGGTAAGTTCGGAACAGCCACTAAATGCACAGTGTTCCTTACGTATGTTTTGATGTTGTATTTTGAGGCTGCTCTCGAGCTCTTCGACAAAGGCGTCGTCCGCCAGTCACTTTGTGTTCTTTTTGCCGTGTATTTTTGACTTTCCGCGACTAGTAAAACATCTCAAGTTCATTTTCTAATAGAAATTGTTTAAAAAATTGATTTTTTATTGGAAAATATGAAAAAGCACATTATTGTTACCCAAATAACGTATCTTGATTATCCAAAATTTTATTCGATATTAAAGTTCTTTGGGCAAGAAGTTTTTCTCGATTTTCTCAGTTCGAGTCAGATTGGACTTATGTATCTTTTTAGTTTGTACGGCAGAATAGGAAGGATAAAGAACAATAAGAAAATGAGCAAAGGAAAAAGAGAAGGCATTGATCCTAATAGGGGAGGCTTGAATGAATGGACCCGAGAACAAGGGTGAAAGGTATAGGATAGAGAAAAGGTTTTTATAAGAAACTCGAAATAAAAGGAAGCAGTTCGGCAGTGTAGGAGGCTCCGGTGCTTTCCCCTACTCGCCTAAAGTTCAAATCTAACTTTCGAATAAATACGGCATGAATGTCATACGAATTTACACGTTTACTTCTCAACGAAGCATTAATGCCAGCGCGGCACTTTTGAGAAAGGACTTCCGAAATTCGTGCGCACTTGAACCCATGACAGTGATGGAAGAACCCTATTCCGAGAAAAGTTATTCCCCCACAAGCCTGATCGCAACACTATTGCGAAGATGGGCTGTATTATACAATAACATTTTCCTGTAAAAATGCGATTTTGTGTGTGTTTTTTTTTAATTAACATTTTCTTCTCTCCACTTCTGTTTCTTATCTCGCATCGTTTGGCTGATCATTTGAATTTTCGATTTTTCAGTTGCAGTTTCGATGTTGAAAAGAAAAACCGTGAATTCTAACAGGAAAAGATTAAGCGCGATTTTTTTGGTCTTTTTAAAATTAGCAGTTTCTTTTTTGAAAATTTTCTATTGTCGCAAACTTTTACCGGCAAATTGAGTTCTTTATCTTTCCTTAAAAGTTTCATCACCATTAAAATAAAAACTATACGTTTTACCAAAAAATATTCTGAAAAAATTGGGCAAAATGAATTTTGATTTTGTTCTTCGTATAAGTTGCTGAAAAATTGAATTTTTTATTATTGAAAAAGTATTTTCGATTAATAAAATCATAATTTTTGGTCAAAGCTATCGGGTTAACGAAGATTCCTCAAAATGGATCAAATAATGACCCTTGAATATTGGGATGTTTTAAAATCTTACTTTTGAATGAAAGGTAACGATATCCGCTAATTCGGTGCCAAATTCAAAAAGAGAAATATTTGTTCTTTTCAAATTTTAATTTTATCCCGTTTCTGAACACTTGAAGTTTTCCATGTAGAATAAGGTTCAAAAGTCACTTGTCGTAGTATGCCACCCCTGACACACCCTCACGACGCCCCGAAAAGTACCGCTTAATCTAAATTTGTTAATTCTGTACGAAAGATACACATGTAAGCACTTTCGTTTTCTGTTATTTGTCAGAAATTACTACTGTTGGTCTGCTGGAATAATTATCAATATTTAAAAATAATTTGAAAATATTTAATACATATCCATTTGTTTAAATAATTTTTCGATTATTTTTATTATTTCTCAAAAATCTAAAAAATCTCACATAAGTATAAA
>NC_046657.1:17401617-17404259 GCF_010883055.1 Belonocnema kinseyi | reverse complement strand
ATGCGTACGTATGGTAACACGATGTGCTACTTCGAGTTCACAATGATGAGCCCCAATAAGTCTAACGGGTTCAGGATGAACTGCGTTTTCTTTTACTGGGAATACTAATTCTGCGGAAAGAAAGTGTAAATAAGACGTTAATTGTTGTATTCATTTTTACATTAATTTAGTAAATTACAGACCTCATTTTACAAAGAAACAACTAATCCATTCATTAAAGAAAGAAAATTAGAATGGGTGCAAGAAGATATCGGCAAGCGTCTTGAAATAATTGATAACTGTTTCAATGTTCTTAACATTGCAATAATATCTAAATTCAGAGCATATAATAAAAATTTAAAATTAAACTTAATGGAAAGGGGGTCCTATTATTCGAAATCGAACGCAAAATTTGTTCTATTGCCGCTTTTTGTGAATGTACAGTCAATTTATGTGATGCAAAATCTTACCTGAGATTCATTTAATGAATTCTTTTGAAAAAATATCATATTCAAGTTTTAGGGTAGAACACATTAATTGTTTACTCGACAAATAGTCTCTCCTCTGAAATTGGGTTTTAAAGGTTTCATTAGGTTTCTTAAGATAATCTATAAGTCTTTTCAAATTAATCTAATGGACATCCTAATATTAAACTGAAATTGCTCAGTATTTTCAACCAGTAGATGTTGATTTTGGAGTCGCTGATTTTAAATCTGTGTATTTTTTTACATTTAAAGGTTTTTCTAGACCTTGACATGACATTGAGTTGTTAAATGAACTCCATATTCAGATTCGGCGTTCCCAAAAAATTATATATGTATTCTCCAAGATTTTTTTATCAGCTTTCTTATTTTTTATTTATAGTAAATTAAATTGAATTTTTGGGCTCAAATTTAATTAGGGTTGAAACCCGGCCTTAGAGACCCCCCTGGTATTCCTTTATTTTTACACAAGGGGAAGGATAATTAATTTTGTTTTAAACGCTGATATAATATCTGTGGCATCCCTTCTTTATGTAACCATTTAATAGTCACGCGAACAATATTTTGCACGTTGTTTTAATGGCGATCGAGAGATTTTTTAAATCATCAAATTTGTTTACACCACTGTTTCTTCGAACAAGTCAATGCACTCCAAGATTTGACTGTCCATTTAGTGCCCCTCCAGTGTAGCTAGTTCAATAATTTAGGAATTTCTATTTCCTAAAAGTACAAGATGGAATAGTGTATTCTGCTGCAAGTACGCAAATAACAAGTTTCACTCGAATTCGATGTGCGAGCCAGAAGCCAATTGTCGGGAAGCAATAGGCGCGTTGGAAGTGAGCCGGAAAACAGTCAATGAAGAGCCGATGACAAGTACTGTAAACTTTATAAGAGGTACAGCTGCTTACTCATCCTAGTGACCTCGGGACCTAATATTTGGTGGGAGGGTATGGGAATGATCGTACTATAGATCTTGAATAGGTGATCCAGAGAAGCTGTATCGCGAGGTCTAGCTACTCTAAGAATCTGACGGACTCTAGGCGATAGGATGTGAACTAATAAGCGATCCTTCTACTGGCTAATAGCAAAGCCAAGGAGGTTTCTTAATGGAGACTTTGAGACAATAGGTCGAATCTCATAGTATGTAGAACCCCGTAAGCGGGGCTCTCTACAATCCAGCTGGCATCCGCAGGAAGACCAAAAGCGTCCGGAGGTCCCTTTCAATGACTGAGACGGAAATCCCTATGATGCAAATAGATTTACACTAAAGAAAAGGCGTATCGGCGGTCCTAGCCATGCGCATGTGAGTGGTACTGGACGGAATGGCCCTAATCGAGGAACCCTGGTTATACAGGAATGCATAGATGACAAGCATATGGAGCAGCAGCTGGAAAGAAATAGGTATACTGTGTTCGCTATGCCCATCAGAGCTATTTGGTAGCACAGGCGACTCATTCGTGCAGTCCTCACGACTCTGTTGTATAGTGATTTTACAGAGTAGTATGTAGAGCACTGCTCACGACTAGGTGGCTGAAACGAAACGTTACTGACGAAAAAATAATTGTTCATCCCAATCTAACACTTAGTCGTTTGTTTAACATTTTTTTCAGCCACACGACTGAGTCGTGCAGTTTGCACGTCAACCGTTGGCAGGGTACCATCTGTGCACATCAGGATGTCGACGTACACATTTGAAAGTATCCCATATGTGCGCGCGCACAATTAGTAGCCTCTCAACTGTGTACGCGGAAATTAGGACGTGCACATATGGGCCAATTCACAGTTATTTGTGACCCTATTTCAACTTGCATAATTAGAAGGTTAGCATAAATACACGTGAAAATTTGAAAAGGTACCATTTGTGTATGTTTAAATTTTAACGTACACAGTTCGAAGAGTGTTCAATATGTTTCACGTATATATTTCGAAATACCTGCTATTTAGTACATTGGGAAATAAATTCTTGTGTTAATTATAATGGTTTCAAATCATAAATAAATATATTGAAAATAAAAGTGGAGTAGATATTACAGATTATATTATATTTACCAATGAAATTCGTGTGAACCACCAAGAGGACACACAACATATTACGCGCGGTCGGCATTTTCTGGAACTAGAAGAAACGCAATTAGAATGTATATTCTGAAGAATATTTCAAAATATACGTGTCGTTATCTC
>NC_046657.1:17399288-17401517 GCF_010883055.1 Belonocnema kinseyi | reverse complement strand
TTTATACTTATGTGAGATTTTTTAGATTTTTGAGAAATAATAAAAATAATCGAAAAATTATTTAAACAAATGGATATGTATTAAATATTTTCAAATTATTTTAAAATGTTGATAATTATTCCAGCAGACCAACAGTAGTAATTTCTGACAAATAACAGAAAACGAAAGTGCTTACATGTGTATCTTTCGTACAGAATTAACAAATTTAGATTAAGCGGTACTTTTCGTGTAATTATATTTAAATTATAAATATTTTGTAAGCACATGTGTTTTTAATTAATGATTATCTTGCGTTAATGTTATCATACGTTACAATTAACTATTCTCTCTACTGTGTAATATTTTATTCCGTGCTCTCCAAACTTGCCGTATCATGCCATAAATCTGAAGTGTGTATATGAATTCAGTGTGGTAAAAGATAAGTTGTGAAGTAATAATAATTTAGAACGAGGAATGAGATAATGACACGTATATTTTGAAATATTCTGAAGAATATACATTCTAATTGCGTTTCTTCTAGTTCTAGAAAATGCCGACCGCGCGTGATATGTTGTGTGCCCTCTTGGTGGTTCACGCGAATTTCATTGGTAAATATAATATAATCTGTAATATCTACTCAACTATTATTTTCAATATATTTATTGATGATTTGAAACCATTATAATTAACACAAGAATTTATTTCCCAATGTACTAAATAGCAGGTATTTCGAAATATATACGTGAAACATATTGAACAACCTTCGAACTGTGTACGTTAAAATTTAAACATGCACAAATGGTACCTTTTCAAATTTTCACGTGTATTTATGCTAACCTTCTAATTATGCAAGTTGAAATAGGGTCACAAATAACTGTGAATTGGCCCATATGTGCACGTCCTAATTTCCACGTACACAGTTGAGAGGCTGCTCATTGTGCGCGCGCACATATGGGACACTTTCAAATGTGTACGTCGACATCCTGATGTGCACAGATGGTACCCTGCCAATGGTTCACGTGCAAACTGCACGACTCAGTCGTGTGGCTGAAAAAAATGTTAAAAAAACGACTAAGTGTTATATTGGGATGAACAATTATTTTTTCGTCAGTAACGTTTCGTTTCAGCCACCTAGTCGTGAGCAGTGCTCTACACACTACTCTGTAAAATCACTATACAACAGAGTCGTGAGGACTGCACGAATGAGTCGTCTGGGCTACCAAATAGCTCTGATGGGCATAGCGAACACAGTATACCTATTTCTTTCCAGCTGCTGCTCCAATTTTGCCACAACAGCAAGGAGCGCTGTTTCTACCGAGCAGCACCTTATCTACGAAATATCTCTCGACCAGCTTCTCCAATGTCTTTAGGATAAAATACGTTAGGCTGATCGGTCTAAAATGTTGTGCATCAGTGTAACCCTTCTTCTCCCGTTTGGAAATCTAGACCACTCTACTGTTCTTCCATATCGAAGGCAGTGGAGGGAGGATATAATCCATGCCTTTGCGCAAGAGAGCTGGATAGATACGATTCGCTCCTGGTGACTTAAAGGGACAGAAAGACCCTAGGCATTTCACCAGTTTTCTGTCTGCGACCTTGGTAGGGTACAATCTGTGCACGTCAAGATGTCGACGTTCACAGTTGAGTAAGTCCTAAGTTGTGCCTGCGACCATCGAATGATCGTATACTCCTAACTGTACTCATAGATTTGTTTTATGCAATGCAAGACATTTTTTTAACGCATTTACGGAACGTTTGATTCTGAAATTATGAGTTGACTGTGAACAGACTGATTGTGAATAGTGTGAAATGATTTGCTGTAAGAAATAGTGGGGTCAATCAATTTGTTAATTTATGAAATTCGTCGATCTCTCTCAGCTCAACGTCGAAAAGATTGTGCATGTAATTAGTGAAAAAATCAGTCAGGTGAACCACTTTATTTAGAAAAGTTGCATAAAGAAGGGTCGCTGAAGATATTACATCAGCTTCAAAACAAAATTGATGAAGATAATGTTTAAAAACAAAGGAATACAGTTTTTTGTTGACACTTGATATTTATTCTTCATCTAAAGCTTACGAAACCATGTACCGAGAAGAAATTCTTTGACAAGTTACATAAAGACTACAACTGAATAATTTAATGTAAAAATGAATACAAGAATTAACTTGCAGGCACATTTTCTTTTTGCAGAATTAGTTTTCCCATTTAAAGACAGTGCAGTTCATCCTGAGCCTATTCGACTTATTGGT
>NC_046657.1:17396616-17399188 GCF_010883055.1 Belonocnema kinseyi | reverse complement strand
TTTGTTCTGATCTCTACAGAAATGTTAAAAAAATTAAATTACAAAATTTATATTTGTATTTATTTATGAAAAGTTCCTAGGGCTAAATTGCCCTATACGGAACAGGTGATACATATTACAGTTAAGATATGACGGCGATCTATTTCATGATTTTTATCAATAATAGATATTTCACAAAAGAAGGAAATAAACTCTATTATTAACAATTAGGTGTAGAATGTTAACAGAAAAATACTATCAATATACATACTTATAAAAAAAAATTCATGCATACACTTATATATATTTTTAATTTAAGGGTTTAAGTTTTAGCTATTTGTGATTTCGAGGGTCGGATTTGATGTGCTAAATAAGCAACCAAACAGTAGTTTTCTAAAATGATATTGAGAAGATGCATTTCTAATTATTATAGGTAGTTTGTTCCAAAGACAGGCCCAACGACTAATAAAAGACATTTGCATTTTACACTACAGTGTGGCTGCATTTTAAGTATTATTTCCTTTCACGGAGCTTAGAATATGTCGGTTTATCTTTGTCAATTAAATGGAAAAGGTTCAGAAGATAGTCATCTTCTTTTGGCGACGTTTGAATGTCCTGCTCTTCCTCTATATTGAGTAATAGGTTCACTTTTGAGGATGGTGTAAATGAACCGAAACCAAGCATTAAACTTGCGCTCAAACTTTGTGTCTAGCTCAACAGTAATATGGTCGTGCACTACACAGCAGTAGTCAAAGAAAGGAAGGATGAGGCTTTTGAGTAGAAGGATAGGCGTTGAAGTAGAAAGTGATTCTTTATTCCTGTTAAGCTTGGACGACTCTAAATGTTTTCCTCGAGATATCAGCAACTTGTTCATTCCAAGTAAAAGATCGATTAAGAATATAGCCCAAATTCTCAACAGATTCTACAATGGTGGTGAGACATCTATCGATCAACAGAGAAGGTGAGATTGCAATTGTTTCAAGTGATGGAGAGGAAGAAGATCCTATGATTATAGCCATAGTTTTAGCAGGGTTAAGATAAACCTTAAGCTCGACAGCATATTTATAATAGTTAAAATGTCGAAGTTCGCTATCAATTTCAGACGTATCAATATTAAATAAAGTGGGTGCAACCGTGGATCCCTGAGGAACAACACTCTTAATCTGCCCACAACCTGGACGTTTGCCATTCCTAATTTGTACTATTTTAGATCAACTACTGACGATTATTAACGCCTTAGGAAAGTCAAAAAGGACAACAACCGTTATTTGCCATCTATTAATTGCAAGTTTAAGGTCAGAAGTTACTTTAAGTGAAGCTGTAAGTATACTATGCCTGACAACCAGATTGCATAAGGAAATATTCCCACTTGTAGAGATGCATTGCCGATGTGCAAGAGAATAATAGGGCCGTTGACTGGTAACGTAAGGTGAATCATTTAAATTTAAATGCCATTAGAACCTTGAGCATTCAATTTTACCACAAAGAGTTTTCTAATTAGGGTTTCCCATGATATGTCAGAAAAGAATAATTTAGTGTAATCAAAAGTAGAGGAAACTGAGGACAGGGAATGAGTGCTATTTGCAAGGAGTGTGTATTTTGAAATTAAAGCTGTCAAAAGGTCTGCAGGGGGGAAATCGTTATCAGGAGCTAAGGGTTTAGAAGTAATAAGTACAAGCCGTCTGAGGAATAGACTTCTTCTTTGCTTCAAGTGTATGGAGAGGCGCAAATTTGTCAGAGGCGGAAGAGAAACATATAGTCAGACAAAACACCTTCATAATTATATCCTTTTTAATAAAAATACTATTTAAGTCATAAGTAGAGAGGTGCTCAAGAAGGTCAGTTTCATTTATATTTGTAAGGCGCATGGGCAGATTAGTTACTACACCAAAGGAGGGACTAACGGAGAACTATTATTAGATGCTCACAAGATCATGCTTTGAGAGGAATTGAGAGGATTTGAGAGGAAAACAATCATCTAGTCAATCCATGTATCAGAATGATCAGTGTGGTAAATAGTATCAGGAAGAACTATTGATGATCCGGCAGAGAAAAGTATTGTTTTTAAATAGTAAGTTGAATTTTTGGTAGCTTTCAGATTTGTGTTTAGGTCACCGGTAAGTACAATGTTATTAATATGTAATTAGGTATAAGGTCAAAAATGTCATTCTCGAATTCCCTGTCGTAGGAGGCCTTAGGAGGTTTATACATTACACTCACCAACACACTGTCTTGAGGCGACGATACCTTTAGAAAAAGGTACTCAGCAGTAGGGACTATAGAGTAGTTGCTATTGTAGTCCTTCATCAGATTGAATGTTCGACAGATGTATTTTAGACGAGCCACCCTCCTTGCGGCAGAAAATTTTTCCCCCAGCAATCCACAAGTATTTGATCTTTGTTTCGCTGCAAGGAGCGAGAACAATGACATTAATCTTCCTATTCAGTCGTTTTAATGCCTCACGAAGATAAATAAAACGCTTTTCGTTGTCAGTCTATCCCATATTGAGGGTAGAGAAGTCTCTATTAACCTTACGTCTTGCAATACGTTTATCCCGTAGATCTTGTCTACCGAATTTGGCTATAATAATCGG